>NC_084556.2:49382500-49392500 GCF_033978685.3 Nerophis lumbriciformis
CGAAACTTTTCATAAAATAATTTGATTTTGAATTTAAGGCTCTGTAGCTTGGTTCCTATCTACCATCCCCAGCATGCCCACAACACTCGTAACTTAGATTTGATATCAGGGAAACATCGTTTACTGGATTGTACCGCTCGAAGTGTTGTATGCAGGGGACCAAAGATTTGGAACCGGCTTAATGAGAGCCTCAAGATGCTGTATCCATTCTCCAACTTCAAAAAGAAACTAAAAACTTATCTATTAACCACCTATATTTAATGCCTCATGTGGGGTAGACAACTGTTGGGTTTTGCATGGTTGAATGAATGTATGTATGTGTGTGTATGCTTGCTTTAGTACTATTATCTTGTGTTAATCATATAGCGTTGTTTTTTGTTGTTGTACTTGCTACCATGTTCCATCATTTCATGTATATACTATCCTCTGGACCCCCTGTCAAAAGCTTCTTCTAGCTTATTTGGGGGACCCTTTCACGTACCAACATCTTTAAATGATGATATTTCACTACTATTGTATTTGTTATATGGTATTGTGAATAAACTTGAAACTTGAATATAACAAGAGAAACTAGGCAGTAGTGACCATGTTATGAAAAAGTTATTGTTATTGTTTTGCATCCCCTGTCATTCTAGTACCCCACCTCCCCCCCAGAGAGGAGGAGATAGCGCGTAAAATAAGTGATGAAGACCTGCGCTCAGACTGCTCCACCAGTTTGACGGCCAGCTGCTCCGCCTCCCTCATCTTCTGCTCCATCAGCCTTTTCTCCTCCTTGGTCTTCATGGCGGTGACCTCTAACCTCTGCCTCTCCTGCTCGGCTTCGGCGGCCTTGTGGGCCAGCAGCTTGGCCTCCTCTTCGGCGATCTGCGCTTTTTCAGCCAGCAGGTCCGCCGTCTCCTCGGAGCGCAGCTGGGGGAGGTCACATGTCCGTCAGTACACTTTGCACGAGTGTACTTAATAGTTCTTGAGTGCACTAGTTTTGACTAGTGTGTGGTGCTACACAAATCATTAACTGTTGTTGCTAATTTACTGGAAATGACCAACCCAATAGTTACTTGTTACTTTTTCTGTTCGTTCCTCACCTGCCATTATTTCAAGTTAGTCCCTCCCCTTTTGTTACGTAGCAAAGATGGCGGCTACTAAGTGTCTAGCCTTGCGTTTTCCTCTACTTCTAGTGTGAACTAGGGGTGTGCGATAAAACAATATCAATTTATATGGCGATAGACACATACTTTTTATATTAATAAAAAAATGCGTTCCATACAAGGTTTGATGGTTTTTTGTTTTTTTTTATGTCGAAAGAAACTGGAAGTTGTAAAGCAAGGTTGGTTGCATGAAAAAAAGGCACTCGCTCTCTGGTAACTGAGAAACGCAGAAAGTGATCACTGATCAGTGGGAGAGACATACTAACAGCCAATCGGGTAACAGAATCAACTATCAAGTTTAGTTGCGCCACCTTGTTGTCTCACGGTGGATTCCTGCCATGGAGTGAAAAGAGAAACTAAAAATGAGTGCTGCATAGAGCCAAGAAATTGTCGATACAACCCGAAAAGTCACCTCCAACATTATGTCAGTTTTTTATTAAATGGTCAGAGCAATGTTGACCAAATTCACTGTGCTCACCCCTTAGAGCACAGCTGTAAATTCCTGGCACTAAACCTGCAAAAAATAGTTCCTCTCGTTCTACATTTTTAGACTTTGCATTATTTTGTTATGCTTTATTAAGCATTTTTTACATATTTCTTATTTTTGCATTTATTATTAAGTGTTTAATGTGATTTTAAAATGTTGTGTACTTTGATTGTTTTCCATGCTTGTGTTGACATTTCACTTCCTTTCTGCCTTGATAGCTGAGGGGATTATAATCAGAGGAAGGTTACATTTGAAATAAAAGTGTTTACATTTCATATATGTTTCTCTTGGTCCCTATTTTTGATCCATCCATTCATCCATCTTCTTCCGCTTATCCGAGGTCGGGTCGCGGGGGCAGCAGCCTAAGCAGGGAAGCCCAGACTTCCCTCTCCCCAGCCACTTCGTCCAGCTCCTCCCGGGGGATCCCGAGGCGTTCCCAGGCCAGCCGGGAGACATAGTCTTCCCAACGTGTCCTGGGTCTTCCCCGTGGCCTCCTACCGGTCGGACGTGCCCTAAACACCTCCCTAGGGAGGCGCTCGGGTGGCATCCTGACCAGATGCCCGAACCACCTCATCTGGCTCCTCTCGATGTGGAGGAGCAGCGGCTTTACTTTGAGCTCCCCCCGGATGACAGAGCTTCTCACCCTATCTCTAAGGGAGAGCCCCGCCACCCGGCGGAGGAAACTCATTTCGGCCGCTTGTACCCGTGATCTTGTCCTTTCGGTCATAACCCAAAGCTCATGACCATAGGTGAGGATGGGAACGTAGATCGACCGGTAAATTGAGAGCTTTGCCTTCCGGCTCAGCTCCTTCTTCACCACAACGGATCGATACAGCGTCCGCATTACTGAAGACGCCGCACCGATCCGCCTGTCGATCTCACGATCCACTCTTCCCTCACTCGTGAACAAGACTCCGAGGTACTTGAACTCCTCCACCTGGGGCAAGATCTCCTCCCCAACCCGGAGATGGCACTCCACCCTTTTCCGGGCGAGAACCATGGACTCGGACTTGGAGGTGCTGATTCTCATCCCAGTCGCTTCACACTCGGCTGCGAACCGATCCAGTGAGAGCTGAAGATCCTGGCCAGATGAAGCCATCAGGACCACATCATCTGCAAAAAGCAGAGACCTAATCCTGCAGCCACCAAACCGGATCCCCTCAACGCTTTGACTGCGCCTAGAAATTCTGTCCATAAAAGTTATGAACAGAATCGGTGACAAAGGGCAGCCTTGGCGGAGTCCAACCCTCACTGGAAACTTATTATTTTTATTACCTATTTTTGATAGGTAATAAAAAATATAAAAAATGATCGATATTGACCGATATAAAACACTTATATCGTGATAGTTTTCAGCCACCATGCCCAGCCCTAGTGTGGACACTTATAAATGCAAAGACAGAGTAACTATAAAAGTGCGGCAGTTGAGAAGCAACAAGGACCTCACCAGCGCCTCGTTGTTAAGCCGCGCCTCATCCTGCAGCTGGAAAAGTCTGCGTTCCATATCCTCTTTCGCTCGCTCCGCCTCCTCCCTCATCTGTTTCTCCCGCGCCAGGATCTGTCGCTCCATCTGGACCAGGCCCACACAGAACCGTCAACAAAACAACAACAGAGTCGCCGCTTGGTGTTAACGTGGCGAGTCGACATCCTCACGACCTTCTTACGGGCCTTCTCCTCTTTGGCCTGAGCCTTCATCTGCTGCACCTCGATGGAGTCCACCTTCCTCCTCCTCATGAACAGATCGTGGTTGCCGATGCACAGCTGCAAGATCTGAAGACATAACAACAACATAGCCGTCATGTTCACATACAGCACCAACAGGTAACAGCTCGCACTAGGGTTGTAACTAGGGATGTCCCGATCCGATATTTGGATCGGATCGGCTGCCGATATTTGCCAAAAATTGCGTATCGGCAAGGCATGGGAAAATGCCGATCCAGATTCAGTTTAAAAAAAAACTCCGGTCCGTGTTTTCCAATGCACCGATTTAAATAATACATTCCACTTTTCTGCTGCTCCGTCATTTCCGTTCCGCATTTTCCAGCACACCTTCAACAAATCCACAGGTCTGTGGAATCTCACGCAGTTGCTTTTAGCTGCTGGCATTACACGACAGGCTCTTCTCACTCTTTCCTGTGTCTCCCTCTCACAGACAGCAAGCGCACCTTCTTACACACGTCACATACTGTCACGTCATACGTCACATACTGTCACGTCATACGTCACATACGTATACGTCCTCTCCCAGCAGAGAGGTAGCAGCATGGCTAACGTTAGCTGTGATGCTAGCGCATGCGCGCTCAAACGTCCTCTGCGCACGGCAAATCTATGCCACGCAAAAAATCAAATAAAAAAATAAGCGCATAACAATTTTCGACACACGGACACGACAGAGAAAACAGTTTTCGTCATCATTGTTCAAATATTGTAATGTCTGTCGAGACGCTTATGTCCATTCGGTGCCACACGTCCACACCATCAAAATGCCAGGCAACAATTTCCACATCAACACCGTATGTAAAAATTAGTGATTTTTTTTAGTTGCGATTTCCTTCTCTGCATGAAAGTTTAAAAGTAGCATATATTAATGCAGTATGAAGAAGAATGTTTTAATGTAGACATGCAAGCCTTGAAAGAAAATTTTGAAAATCAAGACTACATTTCCTGCAAATGGGTGCATTTCTACCCTATATTTTAACTTTAGATTTATTCTTATATCAAACTCTTTTAGCTGTCTTTTTGACACTTACATCCGGCACCCCCCTCCACACCCCGGATTATAAATAATGTAAATAATTTAATGTGATTATCTTGTGTGATGACTGTATTATGATGATAGTATATATCTGATAGTATATATCTGTATCATGAATCAATTTAAGTGGACCCCGACTTAAACAAGTTGAAAAACTTATTGGGGTGTTACCATTTAGTGGTCAATTGTACGGAATATGTACTTCACTGTGCAACCTACTAATAAAAGTCTCAATCAATCAATCAAAACACATAGAATCATCATACTGCTGTGATTATATGCATCAAGTGTTCATTCAAGGCTAAGGCAAAATATCGAGATATATATCGTGTATCGCAATATTAAAAAAAGGCCATATCGCCCAGCCCTAGTTTCAATGATGCCATTTCTGTTTGTCATGTATAATTTTGTCTATTTTGTGTTTATCCTTGAATAAACAGGTCAGTTTCTTGTTACCAACCATTGTGTATTATTCAAACTCCCCTAATTCAGCTGGCTAGTTGTTATCAAGAGTACTAAAACCCTTTTCAACATGATTCTGACAACTAAGTAGGCTAAATAACTTTAAACTTTAATACATGCTCGGATAGGTTAGTATCGGTCAGTATCGGTATCGGTATCGGATCGGAAGTGCAAAAACAATATCGGTATCGGATCGGAAGTGCAAAAACCTGGATCGGGACATCCCTAGTTGTAACGTTAGAAAGTATTTCGGATAGGATTTTTAGAGTGTTAGGGGCAGAAAATGTCCCTCATAAACAAAAAAGTGCAATTCAGTTGTGAACATTGAGCTTAAAAACAAGATACGTACCAAACCGCGATTATGGCGTACTCTTACATCCGTAACTATTAATTTCTCTTGGAGATGAATGAAGTATTTAACTATCCATCTACCTATCTGCAGTGGAACCTTGATTTACAAACCCCACTTTTTGCAAACTTTTAGATTTACTAACTTTTAGATGGAGCCAAATAGGCCTGCGTGTGCGAACCATGTCTCTGTGTACCTTCATTTATCTTGTGTCGCGCCTGCAGGTAAAAAGCAGCGTGCAGCATTTTTGGGAAGGCGGAGCCCGCCACGGCCCTTGCTGAGGAGTACACTACTAGTCACTTCTCAGTGCTTTAGCGTGTGTGCCTTTTTGTCCATTTTGTTAACTCAATATGAGTCGCAAAAAGACATCAGAGCAGTGTGGAAAGAAGGAGGGAATCGCTGTGGAGTTAATAAAAAAAAACTAACAATTAATGGCGCTCGCAAGTATGGAAGGATCGACGAAGCTGGCTTCGTACCACAAGTTTTAATTGTAAGAAGAGCAAAGGTTTCTGGGAAAATATGCCGAAGCAGACTCATTTTACAATGGAGGAAAAGAGCTACCTTCATTTAGCAGGGCCTCTTTTAAAGGGGAACATTATCACAATTTCAGAATTGTTAAAACCATTAAAAATCACTTCCCAGTGGCTTATTATATTTATCGAAGTTTTTTTCCAAAATTTTACCCATTACGCAATATCCCTAAAAAAAGCTTCAAAGTGCCTGATTTTAACCACCCGTCCATTTTCCTGTGACGTCACATAGTGAAGCCAACACAAACAAACATGGTGGAAAGAACAGCAAGCTATAGCGACATTAGCTCGGATTCAGACTCGGATTTCAGCGGCTTAAGCGATTCAACAGATTACGCATGTATTGAAACGGATGGTTGTAGTGTGGAGGCAGGTAGCGAAAACGAAATTGAAGAAGAAACTGAAGCTATTGAGCCATATCGGTTTGAACCGTATGCAAGCGAAACCGACAAAAATGACACGACAGCCAGCGACACGAGAGAAAGCGAGGACGAATTCGGCGATCGCCTTCTAACCAACGATTGGTATGTGTTTGTTTGGCATTAAAGGAAACTAACAACTATGAACTAGGTTTACAGCATATGAAATACATTTGGCAACAACATGCACTTTGAGAGTGCAGACAGCCCAATTTTCATCAATTAATATATTCTGTAGACATACCCTCATCCGCGCTCTTTTCCTGAGAGCTGATCTGTCCAGTTTTGGAGTTGATGTCAGCAGGCCAGGGAAGCTAAGGTCGATAGGGGGTTTAGCTCGCTCGTCTGCGGGAACAAACTGCCGCCATTGCTTGCCGTACTACCGAAGTCCTTTGTCCCTGAATTGCTCACACACTCCGGCAGATTCAATGGGGGTCTGGCGGCAGATTTCTTTGACTTTATCGTTGGAAATGCATCTGCTTTGAGTGTCGCAGGATATCCACACATTCTTGCCATCTCTGTCGTAGCATAGCTTTCGTCGGTAAAGTGTGCGGAACAAACGTCCAATTTCTTGCCACTTTCGCAACTTTGGGCCACTGGTGCAACTTGAATCCGTCCCTGTTCGTGTTGTTACACCCTCCGACAACACACCGACGAGGCATGATGTCTCCAAGGTACGGAAAACAGTCGAAAAAACGGAAAATAACAGAGCTGATTTGACTCGGTGTTTGACAAAATGGCGGATTGCTTCCCGATGTGACGCCACGTTGTGACGTCATCGCTCAGAGAGCGAATATTAGAAAGGCGTTTAATTCGCCAAAATTCACCCATTTAGAGTTCGGAAATCGGTTAAAAAAATATATGGTCTTTTTTCTGCAACATCAAGGTATATATTGGCGCTTACATAGGTCTGGTGATAATGTTCCCCTTTAAGGTACACACCCTCCACCCGGATCCCTCCCTTCTCTCCCTCTGTCCGTCTGCTTCTTTGTCGTCAGCTCCTCCTTTGCAGATGTTAATGTAAGTGGATTTTACGTTTTTAAAATGTCTATTATTGCAGCAGTATGGTTGTTAAAGTTAAGGATTTTTTACATTTCTGATTGTTTGTGAGGGCACCAAATGGACTTCTGTGTGTGCGCGCGTGTTTGCAGAGCGGCGCATACAGAGGACAGCGGCTTGTTGTTGTTGTTGTTTTGTCTTGTTATTAAAGAAACAGTTGGTCCATCATGCCCTTGTTATACAGTTCTCTATTGCTCATATTCAGTCATGTGACTTCTACCCAGAAGTGATAAACTGTGGTGGTCAACTAAGCCAAGATGGCCAAGAGTACGAACTATCTGAGTACGCAAAGGGCCTAGATCTTCCTGCAAGAAGCAGATAGAAGGAAAAAAGTCAAACTATGCAATGGAATAGATCCCCATATCTTATCAAAAAAAGATTTCTCGAGTGATACCAAGTATCATCCTTTGTTGGAGGTCGCAGATATATCGAACTATATTGTGTTTCAGACATCATTGGCCTAGTGGTTAGAGTGTCCGTCCTGAGATCGGTAGGTTGGGAGTTCAAATCCCGGCCGAGTCATACCAAAGACTATAAAAATGGGACCCATTACCTCCCTGCTTGGCACTCAGCATCAAGGGTTGGAATTGGGGGTTAAATCACCAAAATGATTCCCGGGCGCAGCCACCGCTGCTGCCCACTGCTCCCCTCACCTCCCAGGGGGTGATCAAGGGTGATGGGTCAAATGCAGAGAAATAATTTCGCCACACCTAGTGTGTGTGTGACAATCATTGGTACTTTAACTTTAACTTTAACAAAACCGATCAAAACTTGGAAAAGTGTGGAGGTCTACAACTTCATTTGTGTGTGGCTGGGTAAAGGACAATGGTATCAAGACTCTGCCGGATAAATATGCATTTTTGCTCGGGTAAGGTTGCCTTTCATGATTTTAACGTACGCATGTTAATCCCCGCTTTCATAAAAATATAACGATAAATGTCAACATTGTGTATGTGTCAAAATCTTAATTTATGATTGCTGCCTTTGGTAAAAACGTAACTCTTTTAGGTTTTACTCACATTTGCTTTCTCTTTTTTAGACTTGTCGAATTGGTGCTTTAGGAAACATTCGTAGCAAAAATGTGACTCACCAGCTTGTTGACGCGCAGCTGAGATGAGTAGAACTTGAACACATCTTTCTTCTTGTCCAGAGGCTTGATGGTGAACTGAAACACATGAAACTAAACATCAAAAGGAAGCTTTAGGTTTGCTGTACCCATAATTAAGACATAGCATTTTCAGTGTGAACGTTTCTCATAATCAAAACACATCTGACTGTGTCCTTTTTATATTTTACACTAATGGTCACCAAATTTTTAGAGCCCAAGATCCCTGGTCTCAGCCAAAAACCAAAGCAAGATCTACCCTTGCATAAACAATGTTTTTTTAATATATATACATACATATATATATGTGTGGTGTGTGTGTATATTGTATAGATGCGCGGTTTGCGGGCACAACCGCGGAGTCCGCGGATTATCCGCGGATCGGGCGGATGAAATAAAAAAAAATTGATTTTATCCGCGGGTCGGGTCGGGCGGTTAAAATAAAAAAAAATTAGATTTTAAATAGATTCAGGCGGGTGGCAGTTAAACCAATTCGGAAATATATATACATAGTTAAATGTTGTTACCCACATACGAAAAACGAGCAGGCACCTGCAGCATATGCCACAACAGAAGAAAAAAAAGAAAAAGAGATGGACACTTTTACGGAGCGGAGAAGGGACGCCTCACCGGGGTCCGGGACCGAGGCCCCTTCCCCCGAGAGGGCCCCACCAGGAGCCGTAGCTGAGGCGATCCGCGAGAAGGGCCCGACGCACGTCCAGGGTCACCACCGCGCCCACCGCACCGACACCCCGCCTCGTCCGCCTTCGCCGCGGCCGGCGTCACGCGCAGCAGGTAAGCAGCTTACCTGCCCGCCACCCCCGTGGCCGGGGGCTCGTAACAGGGGTCACTCCGCGCGCTCCGCCCGCACAGCTTACCTGCCCGCCACCCCTGTTGCCGGGGGCGCGTAACAGGGGTCACTCCGCGCGCAGTGCGCTCACGAAAGGGGTGGGGCTCACCCTGGTTGATATAGACAGCAGGACGGTGGCCATGGAAGTCGGAACCCGCTAAGGAGTGTGTAACAACCCACCTGCCGAATCAACTAGCCCTGAAAATGGATGGCGCTGGAGCGTCGGGCCCATACCCGGCCGTCGCCGGCAGCGAGACGCGCTTGGAGGTGCGCTCAGCGCGGCTCCCATATGATTGCGCACTGGTGTGCGTCTGGGTCGTGACAGCGTGGCACGCGAATGTCTGTGCTGCATTGGATCAGTCTCCTTTCTTTAACAGGCAAAGGCTTTATAACCTCACTAATGCCTTGCATCGTCTATATTATGTGTTGTACATGAATGCTACTGCTGGTTGTCTCCACAAGCTGGATAGTGTGTACCACGGGGCACTGAGATTCATTACCAACTGCGCTCCCCTTACTCACCATTGTGTGTTATACTCAATGGTTAACTGGACATCTTTATGTGCTCGACGCCTCAATCATTGGTATGTTTTTATCTACAAAACCATTCTGGGTATCACTCCATCTTATCTGTCTTGTCTTTTAACAAAGAAACAAGGAAGTCACAATCTTCGTTCAATGAATGTTCTGCAATTTGTCGTCCCCAAAGTAAGAACTGAACTGGGCAAGAAAGCATTTAGGTTTTCAGCACCGAAGGCTTGGAATAACCTACAATCGAACATTAAACTTCAAACCCTAGTTACGTTGAATGAGTTTAAAGCTTCTGTGAAAGGATTGCA
>NC_084556.2:49397500-49460000 GCF_033978685.3 Nerophis lumbriciformis
TCTGTGGAAACGCTCCCCGTCCACACTGCTTGGTGCTCGTCTGAGCTGCTGTGACTTAGATTACCATAGTAACTAATTAGATTAGCATAGTAACTAATTAGATTACCATAGTAACTAGTATATCATGCAAAAGCGCAGATTCCAACCATTGAAATACTTTGTATAGTTCAAGACTTACGGTCATTAGAAAACATCACTGCACATCATAATGGCAGCTACAGTTTACATCTTAAAGATCTAAAAAAATGTTGGGGGAATGTCCGGCGGGCCAGATTGAAAAGCTTAACGGACTGCATGTGGCCCGCGGGCCTTAATTTGCACTGATCTGCCTTATAAGATGGTCGTTACGAAAATGTATAAGAGTTGGAAAATCACACTTTGGCGCGACAAAGACGACTCCAAATTTCACCCCCGGACCACACATGTTCTAGAACGTTCTGCCACTTAATAAAAACAGGTAGGTGTTGTTGTTTCTATAAAGTCTGGCTTATTTCAGATTCTGTAGTTCAGTGTTTTTCAACCTTTTTTGAGCCAAGGCACATTTTTTGTGTTGAAAAAATCCAGAGGCACACCACCAGCAGAAATCATTAAAAAACGAAACTCAGTTGACAGTAAAAAGTCGTTTTCGCAATTGTTAGATATGACTTTAAAGCATAACCAACCATGCATCACTATAGCGCTTGTCTCAAAGTAGGTGTACTGTCACCACCTGTCACATCACGCCCTGACTTATTTGGAGTTTTTTGCTGTTTTCCTGTGTGTACTGTTTTAGTTCTTGTCTTGCACTCTTATTTTGGTGGCTTTATCTCCTTTTTTGGTATTTTCCTGTAACAGCTTCATGTCTTCATTTGAGCGATATTTCCCGCATCTACTTTGTTTTTATCCTTCTTCGTGGGGACATTGTTGATTGTCATGTCATGTTCGGATGTACGTTGTGGACGCCGTCTTTGCTCCACAGTAAGGCTTTGCTGTCGTCCAGCATTCTGTTTTTGTTTACTTTTCAGCCAGTTCAGTTTTAGCTTCGTTCTGCATAGCCTTCCCTAAGCTTCAATGCCTTTTCTTAGCGGCACTTTCCTTTTGTTTATTTTTGGTTTAAGCATTAGACACCTTTTTACCTGCACACTGCCTCCCGCTGTTTCCGACATCTACAAAGCAATTAGCTACTGGCTGCCACCTACTGATATGGAAGAGTATTACACGGTTACTCTGCCGAGCTCTAGACAGCACCGACACTCAACAACAACACATCATTTGCAGACTATAATTACTGGTTTGCAAAAAATATTTTTAACCCAAATAGGTGAAATTAGACAGTCTCCCACGGCACACCAGACTGTATCTCACGGCACAATAGTGGTTGAAAAACACTGCTGTAGTTTAATGTGCGCCTTTCTCTGGCTTCTGTTCTTCTCCTGTGAATTGATCGTTGTAATGAACCTCATTTGAAAGTGGCGAATGCATACAAAGCCCGCTCGACATAAAGTGTATACATACGTGCAAGAGGGATGCGGTTTCCAAGCACATGATATGGGTGTCTCGATTCCATTCTTAAACAAACGGGATCTAATTGAGGCATTTAAAAAAAGCTGCAATAGTTCCTAAACATTTTTATGACTGTCACAACCAGCAGAAAGCAGATGTGTTTCATATAAAGCAGCAGTGATTAGCACTCACAGTGATGTCAAAGTAGCTGACGCCGTACATCTCAAGGTCTTGAGCGATCTTCAGGTACTCCATCTCAGCTTCATCCCTGTGAGGATGAGATGTAGTCATGATGCTGCATGAAAAATCCTTTCTGTAGGTCCAAGTTCTTACCTGGCGATGCCTCTGTGCTCGGCGTACCACGCTGTGATCTTCTCCTCCCACATGTCTGCTGTCATCTGGTACTGCATCAGAACCTGAGTGGAAAATGCGTCAAAAGATCTCAGAAGGCAGAATGGCCTCATTTCAGTAAGTGATCTGTGACTTACTGTCTTTGGCAGTAGTTCATCCTGAGCCAGGAACCCTGGCTTGTGAAAGTTGGGGTCATAATCGCCGTACTGTGGAAGAAGACAGCAGACAGGTTAAAAATGTTCGGGAGCTTGCTCTACTGACGTCAAGCTTACCTTGGCTTGGACAGCATAGGAGGCCAGAAGAACAGAAGCTTCTGGAGAACAGAAGATCTCCTCGTCTAAGATTTGTTTTTTCACCTAAAAAAAAAAATCCAAGATGTACAAGCAAGAAGGTAAACATATTCCAATGTCAACACACCTCTGGTTAGCAATAGAGCCAAGGAGAAGCCAGAGCTTAAAAACTATCATTAGGGTAAAATATGTAAACGGACAAGGAGAAACTGAGCTACAAATTGGAATTAGTACTACTGTACTTCAACCAATAAGGAACTTTAATTTACTGACATATTATTAATACCAACAATAATAATTCACATTGTGTTGAAACTCTTACTCTTACTTGTCTGCATTGTTGCACTTTATATATGATTTAATGTAAGTATTGTATTGACATTACAAGAACAACGTCAGAATATAAAACAAAAGTAAAACATATACAAGAAAAAATGTTATTAAAAAAAAAGCCTTGGTATGCAAAAATGGCAGGTTTACATGGAAATATGTCGCAAAGTAAGAAAAAGTTATACTTTTTTTGTAGAAAATGCTGCAATTTTACAATAATATATTTTGTAAATGCAATTATAATGATGAAAATTGGATTATGAGAATAAAGTTGTAATTCTATGTGATGAAAGTCACAATATTATGACAAAAAAAGTACTTAGTCAAGAAAAAGTAATGTTTTGAGAAAATGCTGCAATTTTTGGGAATGCGAATTTAACAGGAAGTTATTCAATTATGAAAGATGAAAGTTGGGTTATGAGAATAAAATCGCAATTTAACAAAATGAAAGTCGCAATTTTACAACAGAAGAAGTGGTTGTTCGACAAGAGGAAATATGAGTTTTCTTGGAAAAAATGCTGACATTTTTTGAAAAAAAAAAAAATAATAATGATTTTACCAGACGTTATTGCAATTATAAAAGATTAAAGTTGGAATGGTATGTGAATAAAGTTGTAATTTACAAGATGAACATTTTACAACAAAAAGTTGAAAAAGAAGAATTTTGACAAAAAGCTGCAATTTTAGGGAATGTGAGTTTTACAAGAGGTTATTGCAACTATGAGAGATGAAAGTTGGATTACATGAATAAAGCCATAATTCTACATTATGAAAGTTGCAAATTTACAACATAAAATAGCACTAAGGAAAAAGTATACGTGTTTTTGAGAAAATGTTACAATTTTAAGGAATTCATTTTACAAGAAGTTATTGCAATTAATAAAGTTGTAATTCTACAAGATTAAAGTCACAATTTTACAACAGAAAAAGGAGCTCTTTGCCGAGAGGAAATATGAATTTCTTGGTAAAATTGCTGACATTTTTTGAGAAAACATTTAAATTTCATCAGAAATTATTGCAATTATAAAAGATGAAAGTTTGATTATTATGTGAACAAAGTTTAAAAGATGAACATTTTACAACAAAAGTATTTTTTTTACAAAATGCTGCAAGTTATTTATTATTTTTCTCAATGAAAGTTGGTAAAAGTCGTAATTTTAAGAGAAAAAAGTCACAATATTACCAAAAGAACATGTAATTTTACAGAAATGAAGTCATAATATTATGACAGTAGTCAGAACTTTACTTCATAAAAGTTTCAATATTAGTAGATAAAGATTGTTATATTTTGAGTGGTTGTAATTTAATTAGATCATATTAATTAAAAAATGAGAATCAGAGTTGCATTTAAAAAAAAAAGTTTTTAACATAAAAGCTAAGAAGTATTTTGTTTTGCATCTTCTTCCATTACAGTACCCAAAATTAACCAAACCGGGACCTTTGGAGCACCACTACACGCCAAACATGATCTTGAAATGATGATTACCTGTAAGAAGAAGAGGTGCTGTGTAATTTCTTGCACCAATTCCTCTTCTACTTTCTCCGGGAAGAACTTGGCCAAGAAGTGAAACGTAATGGGCGAGTCTTTGGGGACCTCCTGATCCAGCACCTGAGAGGGCAAATCGTGTCAATCCAGTTACAGGCGCAGTTATCGTGTCATGTTACTCACTCGTTTGTCAGGTTTGAGCCAGGCGTGGGTGTCCTTCACCGTGTAGCGAAGCCCAAAGAACCACGTCTCCCTCAAGCCCACCGTGCGACACACCAAGTCGAACAAGTCTTTGCCTTTCCACTTGACCTGAGGAACAAACATGTACAACACTGTTACAACTAGGAATGTCAAAAGTATTGTTATTTTGATACCAAGTCAGTACCAACACGTACTCTGGACACTTTGTAGAGGTAGACATTAAAAGTGAAAGAAAGGTGTATTTATTGGCTAATTAAATACAAGCGGTCATCAAAGTATTCGCTGTGCAAGCGAGAGCAGGAAATCCGCCACCACAAGCCCAGGGAGTGTGCATTACAGCGCACAGAAAAGCTTGAGAAGCGTGCAAACCAAACTTTATCACTTCCATAAGTGCTAAAAAACACAGCTTAGACAAACTTTTCTGTCGTTTGGCAACACTTTGAACTTTACTTATTTTACCACAAAGGCAAAGTGTGGCTTGGGGGGCAATTTGCTGAACGCACCTCTTTTTTTTAATGGCACATTGGAGAAATAAAATAAACAGCAAAAATGTAAAAAACTGAGCAAAAAGATATAACCTAATAACAATAGGCTGAAACTTTGTTACTAATAAGGTATAAAAAACAAACATACATACATACATATGTATGTATATATAAGCCTTTTATTTGCCTATTTAATTACAAATGACAAGTTGATTAGAGACAGGTGTGTCCCGAACCGCAAGAGGCAGGTGAAAATCACAAGTCGTCATGGAAACTAAAACAAACAAGGGTGCACAAAAACAGGAACTAATGGAGTCTTTAAACTAACAGAAAATAACAAACACATGATCCAGACCACAGATCTTGACAAAAACTGTCGTTGCTCAAAGAATAATAATGAATCAAAATCAATGTTGTTATGAATTATTGACACATTCAAGGCTACAAATTACTTCACATCAAATATTACACTTTGAAATATCTTTTGGGGAAAATATTGCAATATTTTATATCTGTTTGCATTAAAAATAAAGGGCATCAAACAAACAAACAAACAAAGAAAACATTAAAAAATTAATTAAAATGTATTATTTATGGATAGATCTGAAGCGTTGAAAGTAAACATTAAAAATAAAAGTATTTTTTTAAATTTTCAATTTTTTTTAAACATTTTATTTTTATTGACATCCAGCATCAGACATTCCTATCCATTGCCCTGCGATGAGGTGACGACTTGTCCAGGGTGTACCCCGCCTTCCGCCCGATTGTAGCTGAGATAGGCTCCAGCGCCCCCCGCGACCCCAAAAAGGGAATAAGCGGTAGAAAATGGATGGATGGATGGAAGTTGACATCACACTACCACTATACTGAAACAATATTAACAACAATTATTGTTTGTTTAAAGTACAAACCCCATTACCATATGAGTTGGGAAATTGTGTTAGATGTAAATATAAACGGAATACAATGACTTGCTAATCATTTTCAACCCATATTCAGTTGAATATGCTACTAAGACATATTTGATGTTCAAACTGATAAACTTTTTTTTTGTTGCAAATAATCATTAACTTTAGAATTTGATGCCAGCAACACGTGACAAAGAAGTTGGGAAAGGTGGCAATAAATACTGATAAAGTTGAGGAATGCTCATCAAACACTTATTTGGAACATCCCACAGGTGTGCAGGCTAATTGGGAACAGGTGGGTGCCATGATTGGGTATAAAAACATCTTGGACTCATCCAAAGTGGAAAAGTGTTCTGTGGTCTGACGAGTCCACATTTCAAATTGTTTTTGGAAATATTCGACATTGTGTCATCCGGACCAAAGGGGAAGCGAACCATCCAGACTGTTATCGACGCAAAGTTGAAAAGCCAGCATCTGTGATGGTATGGAGGTGCATTAGTGCCCAAGGCATGGGTAACTTACACATCTGTGAAGGCACCATTAATGCTGAAAGGTACATACAGGTTTTGGAACAATATATGCTGCCATCTAAGCGCCGACTTTTTCATGGACGCCCCTGCTTATTTCAGCAAGACAATGCCAAGCCACATTCTGTACGTGTTATAACAGCGTGGCTTCGTAAAAAAAGAGTGCGGGTACTTTCCTGGTCCGCCTGCAGTCCAGACCTGTCTCTCATCAAAAATGTGTGGCGCATTATGAAGCGTAAAATACGACAGCGGAGACCCCGGACTGTTGAACGACTGAAGCTCTACATAAAACAAGAATGGGAAAGAATTCCACTTTCAAAGCTTCAACAATTAGTTTCCTCAGTTCCCAATCGTTTATTGAGCGTTGTTAAAAGAAAAGGTGATGTAACACAGTGGTGAACATGCCCTTTGCCAACTACTTTGGCACGTGTTGCAGCCATGAAATTCTAAGTTAATTATTATTTGCAAAAAAAAATAAAGTTTATGAATTTGAACATCAAATATCTTGTCTTTGTAGTGCATTCAATTGAATATGGGTTGAAAAGGATTTGCAAATCATTGTATTCCGTCTATATTTACATCTAACACAATTTCCCAACTCACATGGAAACAGGGTTTGTACATGAAGGCTCCACGCTACTGCTGTTCTTTTTTGTTGGTATTTACTGTGTGCTCATTATTTATAAGCACAGTATTGTTTTGTTTTGATATACTTGGAGGTGTTCTTTTTTTTAATGTATAGGTACGATATTGATCATTAAATTCTGTTATTGCACACTGATCTTAAAGGGGAACTGCACTTTTTTGGAATATTGCATATCATTCACACTCTGTATTTAAGACAAGAACACATATGTTTTTTCTCTTATTATGAATACTAATACATAAAATGCGGCATGTAGAAGGTAGCTAACAATGCAGCTAATAGTAGTACTCTATTGCGCCCACAAAGCTCTTTAAAAACATCCAAAAACTGCCAACAATACTCCATTTACATGTCGTGACCAGAATATTAACCAAGTATTAGCAACATTGTTATTATAAGCGTTAAGGCAAACAAACTATTTTAGCGCAACATGATCACAGAGAGCTAATTAGCTAATGCAGCTATATTGACATATTGAGCCGGTCAGCTGCTGCATCGCCTCGGAGCTGGTAAAAGTTATTTCTAGATTATAAATCATGCCTCTCACCTGCATAGTGGAAGGTTGTGGACATAAACCGAAAAGTTGGTCAACTTTGACATGCAGCACTTTTTTTTAACCTGCGTAAAGATTATGATTAATTCTTCATCTAAACGGAAAGATATAAAAATCCCATTAGTCGGCATCCAAGTGAGAGCAGACATCGTACAGTAAGTTACGTTCATAGTTTGTATTTCTTGTTTAGCACTTAGTAATACTGCTACATGATGTTTAGTGTTTCACTAAAGCTAGGTCTGTTTAGCACACAGCTTCTGAAACTTGTAGATCACCCTCCTTATATTCAGTCAAAAATATATAAGGTTCGGGATCATTATTCATACCAAAGTAGTCGTTTTTGGCTTTCATGAAGTCTGCCATAATTAGTACTGCTGTTGTTGAAGGGAAAAGCGAACATTGTGATACATCTGTGAAACTATTATGTCGCCATATGCTTAAAATAAGCTAAATATGTAAATATTACATGTTATTAATGTGCCTGTTTCTACATTACATATACAGTACAGGCCAAAAGTTTGGACACACCTTCTCATTTCAATGCGTTTTGGAGCTCATCGAGAGAATGCCAAGGGTGTGCAAATCAGTAATCAGAGCAAAGGGTGGCTATTTTGAAGAGACTAGAATATAAAACATGTTTTCAGTTATTTCACCTTTTTTTGTTAAGTACATAACTCCAAATGTGTTCATTCATAGTTTTGATGCCTTCAGTGACAATCTACAATGTAAATAGTCATGAGAATAAAGAAAACCCATTGAATGAGAAGGTGTGTCCAAACTTTTGGCCTGTACTGTATATACTTACAGTGTGTATAAAAAATGATGATTGAGGCTTTCGGACGTTTTTAGAGCGCTTTATAGGCGTAACATAGCGACTACCATTGACTTCGTTGTTAGCTGACTTTTGCTAGTGTTTATTTACGATTTAGAATGCATAAAAAAGAAAAACGTGTTGATTTAAATAAGGATTGTGAATGAAAGGCAAAATTGCAAAAAAAAAGTGCTGTTCCCCTCTAAATACTTGACACTTTGAACCACTTTTCAATACGGTACTTAATTTAAAAGTACATGGCTTGAGTTTTTTTTTTTTTTTTATCTTTGTGTGGAAGAAGTATCGAGAATGGTAAAAATGTACAGGTGCCGACCACTGAAATGTTGGTATCGTGACAACCAGTAAAAAAACAAAACAATACTCCTGTTTGGGTGGATGGGAAAGATAGAATAAGTTGGCTTACTTTTGTAACAAATACCACAGGTGGATAAGTCAAGATATTTAAAAAGCCACCAGAGCAGCTTTGACATCCATCCATCCATGCAGTAATCAGAGCTAAGGGTGGCTATTTTGAAGAGACTAGAATATAAAACAAGTTTTCACTTATTTCACCTTTTTTTGTTAAGTACATAACTCCACATGTGTTCATTCATAGTTTTGATGCCTTCAGTGACAATCTACAATATGGATGTTTTTAGAGCGCTTTATAAGCGGAATGTAGCGACTACCATTGACTCCATTGTTAGCTGACTTTTGCTAGTGTTTATTTACGATTTAGAATGCATAAAAAGGAAAAACATGTGTTCTTGCTTTAAATAAGGATTGTGAATGAAAGGCAAAATTCCAAAAAAGCGCAGTTCCCCTCTAAATACGTGACACTTTGAACCACTTTTCAATAAGGTACTTAATTTAAAAGTACATGGCTTGAGTTTCTTTTCTTTTATTTATTCATTTTTTTAATCTTTGTGTGGAAGAAGTATCGAGAAGGGTAAAAATTTATAGGTGCCGACCACTGAAATGTTGGTATCGTGACAACTAGGGATGTCCGATAATATCGGCAGTCCGATATTATCGGACATCCCTAGTTGTCACGATTAATGCTTTCAAATGTAATATCGGAAAATATCGGTATCGGTTTCAAAATTATCGGTATCGGTTTCAAAAAGTAAAATGTATGACTTTTTAAAATGCCGCTGTGTACACGGACGTAGGAAGAGCGCCAATAAACCTTGAAGGCACTGCCTTTGCGTGCCGGCCCAGTCACATTATATCCACGGCTTTTCACACTCACAAGTGAATGCAATGCATACTTGGTCAACAGCCATACAGGTCACACTGAGGGTGGCTGTATAAACAACTTTAACACTGTTACAAATATGCGCCGCACTGTGAACCCACACCAAACAAGAATGACAAACACATTTCGGGAGAACATCCGCACCGTAACACAACATAAACACAACAGAACAAATACCCAGAACCCCTTGCAGCACTAACTCTTCCGGGTCGCTACAATATACACCCCCGCTACCCCCCATCTCAACCTCCTAATGCTCTCTCAGGGAGAGCATGTCCCAAATTCCAAGCTGCTGTTTTGAGGCATGTTAAAAAAAAGAATGCACTTTGTGACTTCAATAATAAATATGACAGTGCCATGTTGGCACTTTTTTTCCATAACTTGAGTTGAAGTTATTCTCTTATTTTGGAAAACCTTGTTACATTGTTTAATGCATCCAGCGGGGCATCACAACAAAATTAGGTATAATAATGTGTTAATTCCACAACTGTATAATTAAGAGTTGGACAATATTGGGATATCGGCAAATAAGCCATTATCGGACATCTCTAGTGACAACCAGTAAAACAAAAAACAATACTCCTGTTTGGGTGGATGGGAAAGATACAATAAGTTGGCTTACTTTTGTAACAAATGCCACAGGTGGATAAGTTAAGATATTTAAAAAACCAGCAGAGCAGCTTTGACGTCCATCCATTTCCTACCGCTTGTCCCTTTCGGAGTCCGCGGGGGGTTGCTGGAGTCTATGATTCGGTTATTTCTAGAGATGTCCGATATTATCGGCCGATAAATGCTTTAAAAGGTAATATCGGAAATTATCGGTATCGGGTTTTTTATTACCGGTATCTGTTTTGTTTTGTGTTTTTTTTAATTAAATCAACATAAAAAACACAAGATACACTTACAATTAGTGCACCAACCCAAAAAACCTCCCTCCCCCATTTACACTCATTCACACAAAAGGGTTGTTTCTTTCCGTTATTAATATTCTGGTACTAAATTGGCCCTAGTGTGTGAATGTGAGTGTGAATGTTGTCTGTCTATCTGTGTTGGCCCTGCGATGAGGTGGCGACTTGTCCAGGGTGTACCCCGCCTTCCGCCCGATTGTAGACGAGATAGGCTCCCCCCGCGACCCCGAAGGGAATAAGCGGTAGAAAATGGATGGATGGATGGATGGTTCTTACAATATATATCAATATATATCAATACAGTCTGCAAGGGATACTGTATCATACAGTATCCCTTGCAGACTGTATTGATATATATACCTGCCAACTACTCCGGTTTTCCCGTAATTAGTACGGTTTTCATCAACCTATTCCGGGTTACGGTTGCAGTGATAAAAAATACGGTTTTTCATTAATTAAAAAAATATATTTAAAAAAAAGTTTTATTCACGAAATCGCGTAACAACAATGACAATCGACACTGCTTCCCGTAACTTCCTATCGAGCCATTCCGAATGCCATGCGCGAGGCTATTTATAGCACCGCTGCCAAGCACGAGGCACCAGTTGCCATTGTTTCCAAACGAGCGAACGATCATGGAATCAGCCGGAGAAAAATCGCAAACGAGTCTTAAACCGAAAAGAAAACTGCAGTCATTCCGTGAAGAATATTCAAAAGCCTATCCGGGAATAATTATCCGTTCCAAAAAGGGTGAAAACTAAGCGAATTGCACCTTGTGCAGACAAAATTTTTCGATCGGACACGGAGGAATTAGCGATGTAAAAGACCACGTTGGGACAAAAAAACACAAGTCTAATGCCGTTGCTAGCGATACAGGTGGAAAACTTTCAACGTTTTTCGTCGCCCAAACAGATTCTTTGGATGTGATAAATGCCGAAGTTTTATTTACGGAGGCAATAATTGAGCATGGACTTCCAATCGCACTGGCTGATCACAAGGTTGACAGGATAACTGGCATTAACTGTCAAAATAATTTCAAACTATTGAAGTTAGCTTACAGAATAAACATGTCAATCAACCCATATGATTTTTGCTGTAATATTTTTGTTTTGAAAAGTCACTGTGACTGATAGAAAAGTGATGGTTTTAGCAACATTTTAACCTGTCTGAATGCTAATAATCATTTTTTAATCATACGGACTGTATCATACAGTCCGTAAGCACACATGATTGTGCGTGCTGCTGGTCCACTAATTGTACTAACCTTTAACAGTTAATTTTACTCATTTTCATTAAATACTAGTTTCTATGTAACTGTTTTTGTATTGGTTTACTTTCTTTTTTATTCAAGGAAATGTTTTTAATTTATTTATCTTATATATATTTTTTTTTTAAAAAGGACCTTATCTTCACCATACCTGGTTGTCCAAATTAGGCATAATAATGTGTTAATTCCACGACTGTATACAGCAGGGGTGCTCATTACGTCGATCGCGAGCTACCGGTCGATCGCGGAGGGTGTGTCAGTCGATCACCAGCCAGGCATTAAAAAAATAGTCCTAAAAATGAGCGATCATAAATCTTCACTATGACGTCACTTTCGTCACTTGATTGACATTCACGGCACCCGAGGGTCTTCTGAGATGACGCTGGCTGCTGCCAGCTCATTAAAATTACCGACTGGAAGGCGAGAAACACATTATTTCAACAGACTCTGGCGCCGTACCTGTCGTCAAAACTCCAAAGACCGACTGCACAGTTGCGCTAACAAAACGAGTCTCAGAAAGCTGGCGTGCTCAAGCTAGCAAGCTACGGAGTTTGCCGACAATGTATTTCTTGTAAAGTGTACCGTATTTTCCGCATTATTAGCCGCACCTAAAAACCACAAATTTACTCAAAAGCTGACAGTGCGGCTTATAACCCGGTGCGCTTTATATATGGATTAATATTAAGATTCATTTTCATAAAGTTTAGGTCTCGCAACTACGGTAAACAGCCGCCATCTTTTTTCCCCGTAGAAGAGGAAGTGCTTCTTCTTCTACGCAAGCAACCGCCAAGGTAAGCACCCGCCCCCATAGAACAGGAAGCGCTTCTTCTTCTACTGTAAGCAACCACCCGCCCGCGTAGAAGAAGAAGAAGCGCGCGGATATTACGTTTCATTTCCTTTGTGTGTTTACATCTGTAAAGACCACAATATGGCTCCTACTAAGCGACAGGTTTCCGGTTCATGAAAAGACGCAATCTCTCCATCCGCATACGGACTACTATTTCACAGCAACTGCCTAAAGACTTTCAAGAAAAGCTGGCTACTTTCCGTGCATATTGTAAAAACAAGATAGCTGAAAAAAAGATCCGGCCAGAGAACATTATCAACATGGACGAGGTTCCACTGACTTTTGATATTCCTGTGAACCGCACTGTGGATACAACGGGAGCACGTACGGTGAATATTCGCACCACAGGGAATGAGAAGTCATCCTTCACTGTGGTTCTAGCTTGCCATGCTAATGGCCAGAAACTTCCACCCATGGTGATATTCAAAAGGAAGACCTTGCCAAAAGAGACCTTTCCAGCCGGCGTCATCATAAAAGCTAACTCGAAGGAATGGATGGATGAAGAAAAGATGAGCGAGTGGTTAAGGGAAGTTTACGCGAAGAGGCCGGGTGGCTTTTTTCACGCAGCTCCGTCCATGTTGATATACGACTCCATGCGCGCCCACATCACGCTGGTTTTTAATATATTATTAAAGTTTGACTGACCTATCTGACTGTTTTTTTGACATTCCTTTAGCGCAGTTAGATGCGGCTTATAAAGTTTTGAAATATGCCGTTCATTGAAGGCGCGGCTTATAACCCAGGGCGGCTTATGGTGCGGAAAATACGGTATACAAAGGAGTACGGAAGCTGGACAAATAAGATGCCAAAAACCAACCACTTTCATGTGGTATTGGACAGAAAGGAGGACTTTTTTCTCCTCCATTCGAAAATGCGGACGTTTTTAGCACTTTCTAATCAATGCAAAAGTCATCAGAATCAGGTAATACACCAACTTATATTCTTGTCTTCATGAAAGAAAGGAATCTATATGTGTTAAACATGCCTGTATTATCTTTAAACACCTTAACTTGTTAACAATATTAACTATATGTGTTAAACATGCTTGCATTATCTTTAAACACCTTTAACTTATTAACAATATTAACTATATGTGTTAAACATGCTTGCATTATCATTAAACAGCTTTAACTTGTTAACAATATTAACTATATGTATTAAACATGCTTGTATTATCTTTTAACACCTTTAACTTATTAATAATATTAACTATATGTATTAAACATGCTTGTATTATCATTAAACACCTTTAACTTGTTAACAATATTAACTATATGTATTAAACATGCTTGCATTATCTTTAAACACCTTTAACTTGTTAACAATATTAACTATATGTTAAACATGCTTGCATTATCTTTAAACACCTTTAACTTATTAACAATATTAACTATATGTGTTAAACATACTTGTATTATCATTAAACACCTTTAATTTATTAACAATATTAACTATATGTATTAAACATTCTTGTATTATCATTAAACACCTTTAATTTATTAACAATATTAACTATGTGTTAAACATGATTGCATTATCATTAAACACCTCTAATTTATTAACAATATTAACTATATGTGTTAAACATGCTTGCATTATCATTAAACACCTTTAACTTATTAACAAAAACATATATTTCATAAATAAGTAAATATAAATTATATATATCAAGGTTCAAGGTTCAACTTTATTGTCCCCGCGGGGAAATTTGTCTTGGGCACAGTGCATCATTGCTTTCTTAACATACCCAAAAACAACAGAACAAAAACACAAGCACAGACACAACCACAACCATACAACTAACATTTAAACATCAGAACATGGAGCTTGATAGACATAGGTGGCACTTTGATGTAGGCATAAAATCTACAGTATGGAGATAAAGATAAAGTACCAATGTGCATTGCACTAGAGCTCATGGATAAAGTGCTGTGTGCTAAAGTGCTTAGTTCTAAAGTGCTATGTGCTAAAGTGCTATGTGCTAAAAAAGTGCTAACCTATGTATTAAAATTCTATTGCACATTGTTGGTCAGCTTAATGGAGGCTGGGACAAATGATAATTTAAGGCGGTTAGATTTGCATAGTGGGACCCGGAGTCTTCTCCCTGATGGCAGGGTTTCATATTCAGGAAAGAGTGGGTGTTGTGAGTTGGAAATAATTTTCTTAGCTTTTTTCCTAACTGCCTGCTCATAGATGCTCTGTATAGGCTCATATTCTTTCCTCCCTACGATTTTCATTGCCGTTTTATGCATGCCGGCCAGTTTGCTTTTTAGCTTAACGGTTAGGTTGCCAAACCATGAGGTGATCCCGTATCTAATGATGCTCTCTACAATGGCACGGTAGAAAATCATCATGATATGGCTGCTTACGCCGTACAATCTTAATCTTCGCAAAAAATATAGCCTCTGTTGCACTCTATTGCACAGTTTGTCAATATGTGTCTTCCAGCAGAGAAGATTATCAATATGAACCCCTAAATATTTATATGAGGATACCTGGGTGATTTCCTGATTTTTGATGACCACTGGCTCATGGTCAGTCACTTTCCTCGGATCCAAAACCATTTCCTGTGTCTTGGTCACATTTAAAATAAGATGGTTAGTGTCACACCACCTAATAAATAGGTCTATCTCGTCTTGGTACACAGAGGGGTCCGTATCCTTGTGTAGAAGGCTTAGGAGCACGGTATCGTCCGCAAATTTCACCATATAATTGTTAGGGTGCACAATCCTACAATCATGAATGAGGTAGATCCCCACGACTTGATCAATTGAAAAGTAGCTCGCCTTCAGAAAAAGTGTGAGCACCCCTGGTATACAGTATATCGTAATCGGTTGATATCGATATCGGTAATTAAAGAGTTGGACAATATCGGAATATCCCTAGTTATTTCCAATGCGACAAAGATTCCAATCAGCGTCATCGATTTAAAAAAAAGTCTTACCTCGCAACTGAACTCCATCTCAGCATCCATGGTGGTAACTTTCACTTTGAAGGTCTTCGGCTGTTTCTTTTTTAACCCTAAAATGGACATTTTGTGCCAGTGTTGCCAGTCAAAACCTGCCAGGAAAAAAAAAAAAAACAGAGCGATTTGTCCCCAACATTCAAGACGTCAAAGCATGAACAACTACAATAAAAATATGAATAATTATCATTCTATAGCTACGTCTTTAAACTAGAGCTTACCAGAGAGAAAAGTCCACAGTTTGTGTCGTTAATGAAGATCGGGAGTTTTTTTTTTGTTTTTTTTGTGGCAGATCGATGCTAAGCTAGCTACTCACTAAGCTTTAAACTACCGCACAAAAACACACCAAAGACGGCCGAAACAAGTCCACAACTTTTCGCAAGTCTCCATGACCGAAACGCAGCGGGCGGGTGACGTTAAAAGTTAGTTTGAAGACGAGAGCTACATGTGTTAGCTTTTTTTTAGCACGCAGTCCAAGTTGAGGACTTTCCAGAAGATTGTTTTGACTCCGAGTGCGCGAGTGAGGCCCCCTAGAGGCCGGATTGTGAACAGCAAGACGAGGGGACGGTGAAGCGCATGCGCGGCAAGAATGGCCCCAGGAAGTCAAGGTTTTTGCGGTTAGCAGCGTTGCCAGACGTACGGTAATTAATATACTCATAGCACAATTTCACCCTCTGTACGATTAATGATGTCAAAAATCATATAATATAAGACAACCTGAGCCCTTTGAGATAGCTATTAGTAAACACGAGCTGGACACATGTTGTTTATTGTCTCACTGGGCTCTTTACAGTCCGGCGGTGGTCAGTGCTGTTATGTTTATGTAAAGATAAAACTGCATTATAAGAAGTGATAAGAATGCAATGGTCCACTTTGACACATTATGTGTATCAAAGATGCTTAACCAATGTGCGGAACACGTTGAGGGTTCCAGGTTCGATCCCCGCTTCCGCTATCCTCGATAATAAAAAGGAGATGCTTGGAAATAGCATAAAAATGCCCCAAAAACTTGGAAAAACGCGATTCATAGCGTTACTTTTTTTTACCCCCATTCCCGTTTATGCAAGAAAAATACAGCTTAAATGAATTGGTCAGTTTATTAACAATTCATATTATGTTGATGAAATATGAATACATACAGAAGTATTTCTGTAGGATCCACCGAAATCGCAAAGTTCATCAAAACCAGTGGTGAAAAACGCATATACGTTTGTAATTATTTTGTGTAACCAACAGAGGTGGGTAGAGTAGCCAGAAATTGTACTCAAGTAAGAGTACTGTTACTTTAGAGATTTATTACTCAAGTAAAAGTAAGGAGTAGTCACCCAAATATTTACTTGAGTAAAAGTAAAAAGTATGTTGTGGAAAAACTACTCAAGTACTGAGTAACTGATGAGTAACATACACACTCATCATATACATATATATATATATATACATATATATATATATATACTGTGTGTGTATATATATATATATATATATATATATATATATATATATATATATATATATATATATATATATATATATATATATGTATGTGTGGGGAAAAAATCACAAGACTATTTTATCTCTACAGGCCTGTTTCATGAGGGGGGGTTCCCTCAATCATCAGGAGATTTCTCCTGATGATTGAGGGAACCCCCCCTCATGAAACAGGCCTGTAGAGATGAAATAGTCTTGTGATTTTTTCCCCACACATACATATATTGCGCTCTACTACGGTATCGAGCACTATTTTTTGGATAACCTTATTAAGACATACATATATATATATATATATATATATATATATATATATATATATATATATATATATATATATATATATATATATACATATATATATATATATGTATATATATATATATATATATATATATACATTGATATATACAGTATATAATTTATATTTATTGAATTTGCTGTTTTTGTTTACATGTTAAAGGTGTTTTAATGAATATACAAGCATGTTTAACATATAGATTCCTTTCTTTCATGAAGACTAGAATATAAGTTGGTGTATTACCTGATTCTGATGACTTGCGTTGATTGTAATCAGACAGTAGTGATGATAACGTCCACGTTTTCAAATGGAGGAGAAGAAAAGTTCCTCCTTCCTGTCTAATACCACATGAAAGTGGTTGGGTTTTGGCATCTTATTTGTCCAGCTTCCATATTCGTTTTTATACACTTTACAAGAAATATATTGGCGTCAAACTCCGTAGCTTGCTAGCTTGTTTGCGCTGGCTTTCGGAGACTCTTGTTTTGAAAGCGCAGGCGCGATGGAGCGGCACTTTTATTGTGAAGACAGGAACTGTGCAGTCAGTCTTTAGGCTTTTGACGGGGTGTACGGTTGAAATAAAAAATGGTCTTTTTTCCTTCACACTTTTGATTGATTGATTGGAACTTGTATTAGTAGATTGCACAGTACAGTACATATTCTGTACAATTGACCACTAAATGGTAACACCCCAATAAGTTTTTCAACTTGTTTAAGTCAGGTCATGTGACCGCCTGGCTCTGTTTGATTGGTCCAACGTCACCAGTGACTGCATCTGATTGGTGGAACGGAGTGAACGTCACCAGTGACTGTATTTGTTGAAACGCAGGCACTATGAAGGTCTGTCTGACAGACCAAAACAAACAAAGCGTGCATTAACAGATCGATAAAAATTAGTAGCGAGTAGCGAGCTGAATGTAGATAAAAGTAGCGGAGTAAAAGTAGCGTTTCTTCTCTATAAATATACTCAAGTAAAAGTAAAAGTATGTTGCATTAAAACTACTCTTAGAAGTACAATTTATCCCAAAAGTTACTCAAGTAGATGTAACGGAGTAAATGTAGCGCGTTACTACCCACCTCTGACTATAATATAGGACAACCTGAGCCCTTTGAGATAGCTATTAGTAAAACACGAGCTGGACACATGTTGTTTATTGTCTCACTGGGCTCTTTACAGTCCGGCGGTGGTCAGTGCTGTTATGTTTATGTAAAGATAAAACTGCATTATAAGATGTGTTAAGAATGCAATGGTCCACTTTGACACATAATGTGTATCAAAGATGCTTAACCAATGTGCGGAACACTTTGAGGGTTCCAGGTTCCGCCATCCTAGTCACTGCCGTTGTGTCCTTGGGCAAGACACTTTACCCGCCTGCTCCCAGTGCCACCCACACTGGTTTAAATGTAACTTAGATATTGGGTTTCACCAGGGGCGTCACTAGCTTTTAAGGACAGGGGGGGGCTTTGCCCCCAGGAGATGCACAGGATGCGAGCGAATGTTACGCACGAGCACAAAACTTCACAAACGGCTAACAAAGACTTTGAAATTATTATTTGTTATTATTATTATTTTAAAAAAATGCACGAGACGAAATGAAACGATGGTTTTTAACCATACATTTTCTATTTCTTTTTATGTATTTATTCATTTTACATTTTATATTAAATGTCTTGGTTTTTCCTCCCTCTGAAAATCCTATTAAATGTTTAACAAGCCACCCTATAATAATAAAACAGCTATTAATGTAACAATACAATAAAACAAATATATTTAATGATGTTTTTTTTCATTATTTTAACAATAGGCTTATGTATATTACTTTATATAGATTCTACAAGAAACACAAAACTTAAAAAATAAATGATTTACAATTGCACACACAAGGTTTTGTGCAGCTTCACTCATTGTAAAGGAAGATAATGTGCGTCGTACGCCTGCAGGACCGCAAGGAAGGTTGCAGAGAAAATGCGGGCTGGAATTTGAGTGATGTGGGCATTTTCTATATGAACAAGTGGAATGGATTGGATACCGACGCACGAAAGGGGCTCTCTACCTTACGCTACGAAGTGAGGGGAAACTGAGTGAATAATAACAGGTTATATGATTATTTATTTAAACTCATATTTGGGCCACTTTATAATGAATATGTCGGCATTTATTTGTAAAAAAAAACAACCAAAAAACACCAAATTATTTAGGGGGGCTTAAGAATATTTTAGGGGGGCTTGAGCCCCCCTAAAATAGGCCTAACAACGCCAATGGGTTTCACTATGTAAAGCGCTTTGAGTCACTAGAGAAAAGCGCTATATAAATATAATTCACTTCCCTTCATGACATCTATATAAACAGACAAGAAGCAAGGAATCATGCAGAGACAGAGTTCAATTTGGCTAGGCTGATTGATTGATTGATTGAAACTTTTATTAGTAGATTGCACAGTACAGTACATATTCCGTACAATTGACCACTAAATGGTAACACCCGAATAAGTTTTTCAACTTGTTTAAGTCGGGGTCCACGTAAATCAATTCATGGTACAAATATATACTATCAGCATAATACAGTCATCACACAAGTTAATCATCAGAGTATATACATTGAATTATTTACATTATGTACAATCCGAGGGGTGGGATGTGGAGGGGGGGGGGGGGGGGGTTGGGGCGGGGGGGTTAGGTTTGGTTGATATCAGCACTTCAGTCATCAACAATTGCATCATCTGAGAAATGGACGTGTGTACAGCTCTGGTAATGGGTACATTCGCACCCACCTGCACAAATGTACTTCAAAATGTAACAATCAAAATAAATATGACTTTTTTGTTTTGTTTACTAGGGCATGCATATATAATATGTTTTAGTTTGCTTGGAAATAGCATAAAAATGCCCCAAAAACCTGGAAAAACGCGATTCATAGCGTTACTTTTTACCCCCATTCCCATTTATGCAAGAAAAATACAGCTTAAATGAATTGGTCAGTTTATTAACAATTCATATTATGTTGATGAAATATGAATACATACAGAAGTATTTCTGTAGGATTCACCGAAATCGCAAAGTTCATCAAAACCAGTGGTGAAAAACGCATACGTTTGTAATTATTTTGTGTAACCAATTTCTATTTTCAAACTACCCCATAACAACAGTTTTACATAAAAAATCCTTTCGAAATAGTTCTAATGGTTTGATGATTTATATAAGAAATAAACAACCTATTTTACATAGGGATGTCCGATAATGGCTTTTTGCCGATATCCGATATTCCGATATTGTCCAACTCTTTAATTACCGATACCGATATCAACCGATACTGATAAATACAGTCGTGGAATTAACACATTATTATGCCTAATTGGGACAACCAGGTATGGTGAAGATAAGGTCTTTAAAAAAAATAAAAAATAAAATAAAATAAGATAAATACATTAAAAACATTTTCTTAAATAAAAAATAAAGTAAAACAATATAAAAACAGTTACATAGAAACTAGTAATTAATGAAAATGAGTAAAATTAACTGTTAAAGGTTAGTACTATTAGTGGACCAGCAGCACGCACAATCATGTGTGCTTACGGACTGTATCCCTTGCAGACTGTATTGATATATATTGATATATAATGTAGGAACCACAATATTAATAACAGAAATAAACAACCCTTTTGTGTGAATGAGTGTGAATGGGGGAGGGAGGGTTTTTGGGGTTGGTGCACTCATTGTAAGTGTATCTTGTGTTTTTTATGTTGATTTAATAAAAAAAAAAATAAAAAAAAAATAAAAACGATACCGATAATAAAAAAAAACGTTCGGCAGGCCGATATTATCGGACATCTCTAATAAATATCATTCACTTCACTTCACTTCATGACATCTATATAAACAGACAAGAAGCAAGGAATCATGCAGAGACAGAGTTCAATTTGGCTAGGCTGACTGATTGATTGATTGAAACTTTTATTAGTAGATTGCACAGTGAAGTACATATTCCGTACAATTGACCACCCCAATAAGTTTTTCAACTTGTTTAAGTCGGGGTTCACGTAAATCAATTCATGGTACAAATATATACTATCAGCATAATACAGTCATCACACAAGTTAATCATCAGAGTATATACATTGAATTATTTACATTATGTACAATCCGGGGGGTGGGATGCGAATGGGAAGGGGGGGTTGGTTGATATCAACACTTCAGTCATCAACAATTGCATCATCAGATAAAGAGACATGGACATTGAAACAGTGTAGGACTGACTTGGTAGGATATGTACAGCAAGTAGTGGACAGAGAGAGAGAGAGATCAGAAAGCATAAGAATAAGTATCTACATTTGATTATTTACAATCCGGGGAGGTGGGATGTGGAAGGGAGGGTGTTAGTTTAGGGTTGAAGTTGCCTGGAGGTGTTCTTTTAGTGCGGTTTTGAAGGAGGATAGAGATGACCTTTCTTTTACACCTGTTGGGAGTGCATTCCATATTGATGTGGCATAGAAGGAGAATGAGTTAAGACCTTTGGTCATACTTGCCAACCTTGAGACCTCCGATTTCGGGAGGTGGGGGGAGGGGGGTGGGGGTGGGCGTGGTCGGGGTCGGGGTGGGATGGGGGTGTGGTTGGGGGCGTGGCTAAAAGGGGAGGAGTATATTTACAGCTAGAATTCACCAAGTCAAGTATTTCATATATATATATATATATATATATATATATATATATATATATATATATATATATATATATATATATATATATATATATACATATATATATATATATAACAAATACTTGATGTTCAGTGAATTCTAGCTATATATATATATATATATATATATATATATATATATATATATATATATATATATATATATATATATATATATATATATATAAAATAAATACTTTAATTTCAGTGTTCATTTATTTACACATACACACACACATAACACTCATCTACTCATTGTTGAGTTAAGGGTTGAATTGTCCGTCCTTGTTCTATTCTCTGTCCCTATTTTTCTAACCATGCTGAACACTCTGATGATGCATTGATGCGTGGCACGCACAAAAATGCTCTCATTAAATACACTAGATGGCAGTATTGTCCTGTTTAAGAGTGTCACAACATTGCTGTTTACGGCAGACCAACTGCTTTACGGTATACAAAAACGTGACTGCTGTTGTTGTGTGTTGTTGCCGCGCTGGGAGGACGTTAATGAAACTGCCTAACAATAAACCCACATAAGAAACCAAGAACTCGCCCTCCATCATTCTACAGTTATAACGTGATTGGGCAGGTATGCTGGTTATATTGTGGGTTAGCGGACTCAGGTCTGAATTCGCCTGAATTTCGGGAGATTTTCGGGAGAAAATTTGTCCCGGGAGGTTTTCGGGAGAGGCGCTGAATTTCTGGAGTCTCCCGGAAAATCCGGGAGGGTTGGCAAGTATGCCTTTGGTAGATTGGAATCTGGGTTTAACGTGGTTAGTGGAGCTCCCCCTGGTGTTGTGGTTATGGCGGTCATTTACGTTAAGGAAGTAGTTTGACATGTACTTCGGTATCAGGGAGGTGTAGCGGATTTTATAGACTAGGCTCAGTGCAAGTTGTTTTACTCTGTATAAGTATCTGTATATAAGATATGTTAAGAATGCAATGGTCCACTTTGACACATTATGTGTATCAAAGATGGTGAACCAATGTGCGGAACACTTTGTGTCAGGTTCAAACACTGATGTCATCTATATAAACAGACAAGAAGCAAGGAATCATGCAGAGACAGAGTTCAATTTGGCTCAATGAGGAGAGACGTTTTTGGGCTGCACTCTAGTTACAGGTGACTTTTGATTGATTGATTGAAACTTTTATTAGTAGATTGCACAGTACAGTACATATTCCGTACAATTGACCACTAAATGGTAACACCCCAATAAGTTTAAGTCCACGTTAATCAATTCATGGTACAAATATATACTATCACCATAATGCAGTCATCACACAAGTTAATCATCAGAGTATTTACATTGAATTATTTACATTATTTACATACTTGCCAACTCTCCCGGATTGTCCGGGAGACTCTCGAAATTCAGCGCCTCTCCCGAAAACCTCCCGGGACAAATTTTCTCCCGAAAATCTCCCGAAATTCAGGCCGAGCTGGAGGCCACGCCCCCTCCAGCTCCATGCGGACCTGAGTCCGCTTTCCAACAATATAAACAACGTCTACAGTAAAGCAGTTCGTCTGCCGTAAACAGCAATGTTGTGACACTCTTAAACAGGACAATACTGCCATCTAGTGCATTTGATGAAATCACTTTTGTGCGTGCCACACAGCAATGCATCATCAGAGTTCAGCATGGTTAGAAAGATAGTGACAGAGAATAGAACAAGGATGGACAATTCAACCCTTAACTCAACAATGAGTAGATGAGTGTTATGGGTGTGTATATGTGTAAATAAATGAACACTGAAATTCAAGTATTTCTTTTATATATATATATATATATATGTATATATATATATATATATATATATATATATATATATATATATATATATATATATATATATATATGTATATATATATATATATATATATATATATATATATATATATATATATATATATAGATATATTTATAGATTTATATATATATATATAATAAAATAAATATATATTTATAGTGTCGGAGGCAGATATTTACATATATCCGAATTTAAGTTGTACTTCTTTCATTTATTAGTCATATTTGAAAACAGTTCGAGTTTTCCATTTATTCTCTTGATGCTCTGTCAGCAAGTATCCTATGTGTGATAACCTTGAGTTCTTTGGAATGTGTTTAGACTAGCATTTTGTTTTGGCTACAGAGATGGGAGGAGAGAGAGAGTAGTGGGATCGGGAAGACAGACCATTTTGGGTGTGCGCGATAGAAGGTTCTAGGGTTAGACTGGTCTCAATCAAAATGTATATTGGCAAAGCTTTGAGAATACACAACAAAATACCTATTCTGTCTCTGGTGGTTTTTCAACTCAGCTTTAAGTGTCGGAAAGAACTTGGGAGCGAATTGTGACTTGAATTCCCTGGGAGGAACAACTGGTCCAAAACGCAACAATAGCTAGAATTCACTCAAAGTCAATTATTTATTATATATATATATATATATATATATATATATATATATATATATAGGTTAGGTTTGGTTGATATCAACACTTCAGTCATCAACAACAGTCCAAAAAAGCTTTCATAATAAAGACGCAAATTAACCTCCACAGTGTCATTTTTCTACACTTTATTTTTTTTACTCTGAATTTTTCTGCACTAATTTGCTTTACACTGAATTTTTTACACTGATTTTTTTTTTTAGAATTCATTTTTACACACTTAATTCTAAAACCACAATGTAATTTTTCCACGTTGAATTTTTATACACTTTTTTTTTTTTTGCTCTGAATTTTTCTGTACTAATTTGCTTAACACTGAATTTTTCTGCACTAAATTTGTTTATATAGTTTTTTTTGCACTAACTTTTTTTTAAACTTAATTTTGAAACACTAATTTGGCTCACACATTTGTTTTCAATCAAATTGTCAACATAATTTGATGTAAAAAAAAATCAGCTCACATAATTCGAACGCAAAAAATGATGTTACTTAAATTCGGTGTCCAATAAAGCTTTTGTAATAAAGACACAAATGTATATCCCTCATGTCTGGCGCCCCGTGTAGCCAATAACTAACTTCCGTTTGAACTTCCACCATTTATGGTGTTTGTGTTTCTTTCTGGTTTTATCATTGGTGTGATAGGAGCATTTGGACTTTGCTGCCAGTTTGCCCAGCGTACTGTAAGTACATATTTGTAACTCCACAGACTATTTTCATTACAATATTTCATACGACACAGAAAAAAACTGAATGATACTTTGACCTCCTAGAACAGGACTTCGGTACGATCGAGTTTGAGTCACGTTTTGTCCGCTTCTCACTTTGACAGGTGCGTACACAAAATGTCTGCTGCGGAGAGCCGCACGTTTGATGTCGTCAAAGAGGTCATCCTGTCAGCTCATAAGGGCAACACTACAGCGGAGAAGATGGACTTCTACAACAGCTGGGCCAGCCGCTACGAGCAGGTCGCTTATTCCCAGCAGGCACAAGACTTTAAAACAATGTTGAGAACTTGTTGAATCAGGTCGTGACGTTGAGCAACTCAAACATAACGTTGGAACAACATGCTTTTTGATGACGTTTAATCAATGTTGGGTTCTAACGTTGATTTAACCATTGAATTTTGGTCATTTCCCAACCAATATTCTACAACACAAATACAACGTTGAAACAACATGCTTTTTGACGACGTATAATCAATGTTGGGTTCTGACATTAATTTGACCATTTCATTTTGATCATTTCCCAATAAATATTCTACAACACAAATACAACGTTGAAACAACATGCTTTTTGACGACGTTTAATCAATGTTGGGTTCTGACATTAATTTGACCATTTCATTTTGATCATTTCCCAATAAATATTCTACAACACAAATACAACGTTGAAACAACATGCTTTTTGATGACGTTTAATCAATGTTGGGTTCTAACGTTGATTTAACCATTGAATTTTGGTCATTTCCCAACCAATATTCTACAACACAAATACAACGTTGAAACAACATGCTTTTTGATGACGTTTAATCAATGTTGGGTTCTGACATTAATTTGACCATTTCATTTTGATCACTTCCCAATAAATATTCTACAACACAAATACAACGTTGAAACAACATTCTTTTTCATGACGTTTAATCAATGTTGGGTTCTGACGTTGATTTAACCATTGAATTTTGGTCATTTCCCAACCAATATTCTACAACACAAATACAACGTTGAAACATTATGCTCTTTGATGACGTTTAATCAATGTTGGGTTCTGACGTTGATTTAACCATTGAATTTTGGTAATTTCCCAACCAATATTCTACAACACAAATACAACATTGAAACAACATGCTTTTTGATGACGTTTAATCAATGTTGGGTTCTGACGTTGATTTAACCATTGAATTTTGGTCATTTCCCAACCAATATTCTACAACACAAATACAACGTTGAAACATTATGCTCTTTGATGACGTTTAATCAATGTTGGGTTCTGACGTTGATTTGACCATTTCATTTTGATAAATTCCCAATAAATATTCTACAACACAAATACAACGTTGAAACAACATGCTTTTTGATGACGTTTAATCAATGTTGGGTTGTGACGTTGATTTGACCATTGAAATTTGGTCATTTCGCAACCAATATTCTACAACATAAATACAACGTTGAAACTACATGCTTTTTGATGACATTTAATCAATGTTGGGATCTGACGTTGATTTGACCATTGAAATTTGGTCATTTCCCAACCGATATTCTACAACACAAATTCAACGTTGAAACAACATGCTTTTTGACGACGTCTAATCAATGTTGGGTTCTGACGTTGATTTAACCATTGAATTTTGGTCATTTCCCAACCAATATTCTACAACACAAATACAACGTTGAAACATTATGCTCTTTGATGACGTTTAATCAATGTTGGGTTCTGACGTTGATTTGACCATTTCATTTTGATAAATTCCCAATAAATATTCTACAACACAAATACAACGTTTAAACTACATGCTTTTTGATGACATTTAATCAATGTTGGGATCTGACGTTGATTTGACCATTGAAATTTGGTCATTTCCCAACCGATATTCTACAACACAAATTCAACGTTGAAACAACATGCTTTTTGACGACGTCTAATCAATGTTGGGTTCTGACGTTGATTTAACCATTGAATTTTGGTCATTTCCCAACCAATATTCTACAACACAAATACAACGTTGAAACATTATGCTCTTTGATGACGTTTAATCAATGTTGGGTTCTGACGTTGATTTAACCATTGAATTTTGGTCATTTCCCAATAAATATTCTACAACACAAATACGACGTTGAAACAACATGCTTTTTGATGATGTTTAATCAATGTTGGGTTCTGACGTTGATTTGACCATTTCATTTTGATAATTTCCCAATAAATATTCTACAACACAAATACAACGTTGAAACAACATGCTTTTTGACGACGTTTAATCAATGTTGGGTTCTGACATTAATTTGACCATTTCATTTTGATAATTTCCCAATAAATATTCTACAACACAAATTCAACGTTGAAACAACATGCTCTTTGATGACGTTTAATCAATGTTGGGTTCTGACGTTGATTTAACCATTGAATTTTGGTAATTTCCCAACCAATATTCGACAAACAAATACAACGTTGAAACAACATGCTTTTTGATGACGTTTAATCAATGTTGGGTTCTGACGTTGATTTAACCATTGAATTTTGGTCATTTCCCAACCAATATTCTACAACACAAATACAATGTTGAAACAACATGCTTTTTGATGACGTTTAATCAATGTTGGGTTCTGACGTTGATTTAACCATTGAATTTTGGTAATTTCCCAATAAATATTCTACAACACAAATACAACGTTGAAACAACATGCTTTTTGATGACGTTTAATCAATGTTGGGTTCTGACGTTGATTTAACCATTGAATTTTTGTAATTTCCCAATAAATATTCTACAACACAAATACGACGTTGAAACAACATGCTTTTTGATGATGTTTAATCAATGTTGGGTTCTGACGTTGATTTGACCATTTCATTTTGATAAATTCCCAATAAATATTCTACAACACAAATACAACGTTGAAACAACATGCTTTTTGATGACGTTTAATCAATGTTGGGTTGTGACGTTGATTTGACCATTGAAATTTGGTCATTTCGCAACCAATATTCTACAACATAAATACAACGTTGAAACTACATGCTTTTTGATGACATTTAATCAATGTTGGGATCTGACGTTGATTTGACCATTGAAATTTGGTCATTTCCCAACCGATATTCTACAACACAAATTCAACGTTGAAACAACATGCTTTTTGACGACGTCTAATCAATGTTGGGTTCTGACGTTGATTTAACCATTGAATTTTGGTCATTTCCCAACCAATATTCTACAACACAAATACAACGTTGAAACATTATGCTCTTTGATGACGTTTAATCAATGTTGGGTTCTGACGTTGATTTAACCATTGAATTTTGGTCATTTCCCAATAAATATTCTACAACACAAATACGACGTTGAAACAACATGCTTTTTGATGATGTTTAATCAATGTTGGGTTCTGACGTTGATTTGACCATTTCATTTTGATAATTTCCCAATAAATATTCTACAACACAAATACAACGTTGAAACAACATGCTTTTTGACGACGTTTAATCAATGTTGGGTTCTGACAGTTAATTTGACCATTTCATTTTGATCATTTCCCAATAAATATTCTACAACACAAATACAACGTTGAAACATTATGCTCTTTGATGACGTTTAATCAATGTTGGGTTCTGACGTTGATTTAACCATTGAATTTTGGTAATTTCCCAACCAATATTCTACAACACAAATACAACATTGAAACAACATGCTTTTTGATGACGTTTAATCAATGTTGGGTTCTGACGTTGATTTAACCATTGAATTTTGGTCATTTCCCAACCAATATTCTACAACACAAATACAACGTTGAAACAACATGCTCTTTGATGACGTTTAATCAATGTTGGGTTCTGACGTTGATTTGACCATTTCATTTTGATAATTTCCCAATAAATATTCTACAACACAAATACAACGTTGAAACAACATGCTTTTTGATGACGTTTAATCAATGTTAGGTTCTGACGTTGATTTAACCATTGAATTTTGATAATTTCCCAATAAATATTCTACAACACAAATACGACGTTGAAACAACATGCTTTTTGATGATGTTTAATCAATGTTGGGTTCTGACGTTGATTTGACCATTTCATTTTGATAATTTCCCAATAAATATTCTACAACACAAATACAACGTTGAAACAACGTGCTTTTTGATGACGTTTAATCAATGTTGGGTTCTGACGTTGATTTGACCATTGAATTTTGATAATTTCCCAATAAATATTCTACAACACTAATACAACGTTGAAACAACATGCTTTTTGATGACGTTTAATCAATGTTGGGTTCTGACGTTGATTTAACCATTGAATTTTGGTCATTTCCCAACCAATATTCTACAACACAAATACGACGTTGAAACAACATGCTCTTTGATGACGTCTAATTAATGTTGGGTTCTGACGTTGATTTGACCATTGAATTTTGGTCATTTTCCAACCAATATTCTACAACACAAATACGACGTTGAAACAACATGCTTTTTGACGACGTTTAATCAATGTTGGGTTCTGACGTTGATTTAACCATTGAATTTTGGTCATTTCCCAACCAATATTCTACAACACAAATACAACGTTGAAACAACATGCTCTTTGATGACGTTTAATCAATGTTGGGTTCTGACGTTGATTTAACCATTGAATTTTGGTCATTTCCCAATAAATATTCTACAAAAACAAATACAACGTTGAAACAACATGCTCTTTGATGACGTTTAATCAATGTTGGGTTCTGACGTTGATTTGACCATTGAATTTTGGTCATCTCCCAACCATTATTCTCAAACACCAATACGAAGTTGAAACAACATTCTTTTTGACAACGTTTAATCAATGTTGGGTTTTAGCATTAATTTGACCATTGAATTTTGGTAATTTCCCAACCAATATTCTACAACACAAATACGACGTTGAAACAACATGCTTTTTGACGACGTTTAATCAATGTTGGTTTCTGCCGTTGATTTGACCATTGAATTTTGGTCATTTTCCAACTAATATTCTACAACACAAATACAACATTGAAACAACATGCTTTTTGAAGCGTTTAATAAATTTTGGGTTGTGACGTTGATTTGACCATTGAAATTTGCTCATTTCGCAACCAATATTCTACAACACAAATACAACGTTGAAACAACATGCTTTTTGATGACGTTTAATCAATGTTGGGATCTGACGTTGATTTGACCATTGAAATTTGATAATTTCCCAACCAATATTCTACAACACAAATTCAACGTTGAAACAACATGCTTTTTGACGACGTCTAATCAATGTTGGGTTCTGACATTTATTTGACCATTGAATTTTGGTCATTTCCCAAATAATAATCTACAACACAAATACGAAGTTGAAAAACAACATGTTTTTTGACGACGTTTAATCAATGTTGGGTTTTAACATGAACTTGACCATTGAATTTTGGTAATTTCCCAATCAATATTCTACAACACAAATAAGACGTTGAAACAACATGCTTTTTCATGACGTTTAATCAATGTTGGGTTCTGACGTTGATTTGACCATTGTTATTTGGTCATTTTCCAACCAAAATTCTACAACACAAATTCAACGTTGAAACAACATGCTTTTTGACGACGTTTAATCAATGTTGGGTTCTGATGTTGATTTGACCATTTAAATTTGGTCATTTTCCCAACCAATATTCTACAACACAAATACGACGTTGAAACAGCATGCTTTTTGACGACGTTTAATCAATGTTGCGTTCTGACATTAATTTGACCATTAAATTTTGGTCATTTCCCAACCAATATTCTACAACACAAATACAACATTGAAACAAGATGTCTTTTGACAACGTTTAATCAATGTTGGGTTCTCACATTAATTTGACCATTGAAATTTGGTCATTTCCCAACCAATGTTCTATAACACAAATACAACGTTGAAACAACATGCTTTTTGATGACGTTTAATCAATGTTGGGTTCTGACGTTGATTTGACCATTGAAATTTGGTCATTTTCCAACCAATATTCTACAACACAAATTCAACGTTGGAACAACATGCTTTTTGACGACGTCTAATCAATGTTGGGTTCTGAGATTTATTTGACCATTGAATTTTGGTCATTTTCCAAATAATATTCTACAACACAAATACGAAGTTGAAAATCAACATGCTTTTTGACGACATTTAATCAATGTTGGGTTTTAACATGAACTTGCCCATTGAATTTTGGTCATTTCCCAACCAATATTCTACAACACAAATACAACGTTGAAACAACATGCTTTTTGACAAGGTTTAATCAATGTTGGGTTTTAACATTAATTTGACCATTGAATTTTGGTCATTTCCCAACCAATATTCTACAACACAAATACGACGTTGAAACAACATGCTCTTTGATGACGTTTAATCAATGTTGGGCTCTGACGTTGATTTGACCATTGAATTTTGGTCATTTCCCAACCAATATTCTACAACACAAATACGACGTTGAAACAACATGCTTTTTGACAACGTTTAATCAATGTTGGGTTTTAACATTAATTTGACCATTGAATTTTGGTCATTTCCCAACCAATATTCTACAACACAAATTCAACGTTGAAACAACATGCTTTTTGACGACGTTTAATCAATGTTGGGTTCTCACATTAATTTGACCATTGAATTTAGGTCATTTCCCAAATAATATTGTACAACACAAATACAACGTTGAAACAACATGCTTTTTGATGACGTTTAATCAATGTTGGGTTCTGACGTTGATTTGACCATTGAAATTTGGTCATTTCCCAACCGATATACTACAACACAAATTCAACGTTGAAACAACATGCTTTTTGACGACGTCTAATCAATGTTGGATTCTGACATTAATTTGACCATTGAATTTTAGTAATTTCCCAAATAATATTCTACATATTTTTGACGACGTTTATGCAATGTCATGTTGTGATGTTGATTTGACTATTGCATTTCGGTCATTTCCCAACCAACAATGTGGATCCAACGTTAGACATCAACCTTGTCTCTCAATTTACAAATACAACTATTTTGCAACGTTGTTCCAAAGCCAGTTTTAAAGGACATGTATGTATAATCAACGTTGTATCAATGTCTTGTGTCTGCTTGGTTATTCACAGCATATCATAGCAATCCCACACTTGTGGCCCCTTGTGGCTGCTAGCAGTGATGACTGATTGACAGTTATGATCATATATTAACACGTTAGGTATTATAATGACTAATTTGTGTGTCAATAAAGCTTTTGTTCTGACATTCCAACAGGACGTTGCAGTTATTGACTATCGTGCACCCTGTCTGGCAGCCAGCGCCGTCGCCGCCCACTTTTGCGGCGAACGCCAGACCGCTGTGGTGTTGGATGTAGCCTGCGGCACAGGAATGGTGGCCAAACTGGTAAACATAGCAAGCATGGAACACTCACTCAACATGCTTTTTTGGAAGCGTTTTATCAGAAATGATTCATCAAATAAATCACGTAGACATTCACAAAGCCGTCAATTAAGTTATGATTTAACATTTTACCTAACATTTGTGATGCTAAAATCAATACAGTGCAGTTCAGTGTGTTATGATCCGTGGCTCGGATCATGTTTTGTTATTTTCTGTTAGATTTGGACTCCCTCAGTTCCTGTTTTTGTGCACCCTTGAGTTTGTTTTTAGTTACCATGGGTCCTTATTATTTCCACCTGTCTCTGATTGGTGTTCGGGACGCTCAGCTGTTTGCCGAGCACTAATCAGAGGCATTATTTAAGCCGGCCTTTGCCGGTCAGTCGGCCTGGCTTCATTGTTTGCTACACGCAACCGGTTACGTGAGTATTGTAGTAGCCTTAGTGCGATCGGCACGTTGTTCGTTCGGCTTGTTTTCTGTTTTTGGTACTTCTTCGATTTTCAAAGAATAAATCATGTTCCTACCTGCACGTCCTGTCCGGAGTGGTCCGTCTGCATCCCGGGAGAACAAACCCTGCAGAAAGCTGCGACCCCCCCACCGTAACAGAGTGTATGCCTAATTGTTTTTAGTGAGGGCTACATTACGGTTATGGCTGTCCAAAAAAATTAGATTGTCGAATTAATTGCGATTCTAACTTGTAACGATTCTTAATCAACTTGACAAAAAAAACAAAAATGTTTTTTTATTATTATTATTATTATTTTTTTTTTTAATATATCCCGTCCAGACACTCAGGCAAATTAGATTTACTTTAGAAGAGAGAAGTGTTGGAAACTTCTCATGTTGCCTTATCAGTATTTGACTAAATTATTAAATGTTTGGGTAGAATTCTATTAAACAAACCCAGTTTTCTTTTCAGTAATAGAGAAATGTATCTCAGCTGTTTATGTATTTTACAGAAGAATGTACAAACCCCAGAACCAGTGAAGTTGGAACGTTGTGAAAATGCTAAATAAAAACAAAATACAATGATTTGCAAATCATTTTCAACCCATATTCAGTTGAATATGCTACAAAGACAACATATTTGATGTTCAAACTGATAAACATTTTTTTTTTTTTTCAAATAATCATTAACTTTAGAATTTGATGCCAGCAACATGTGACAAATAAGTTGGGAAAGGTGGCAATAAATACTGATAAAGTTGAGGAATGCTCATCAAACACTTATTTGGAACATCCCACAGGTGAACAGGCAAATTGGGAACAGGTTGGTGCCATGATTGGGTATAAAAGTACTTTGTCAACAAATGCGTGAGCAAATTGTTGAACAGTTTAAGAAAAACCTTTCTCAACCAGCTATTGCAAGGAATTTAGGGATTTCACCATCTACGGTCCGTAATATCATCAAAGGGTTCAGAGAATCTGGAGAAATCACTGCACGTAAGCAGCTAAGCCTGTGACCTTCGATCCCTCAGGCTGTACTGCATCAACAAGCGACATCAGTGTGTAAAGGATATCACCACATGGGCTCAGGAACACTTCAGAAACCCACTGTCAGTAACTACAGTTGGTCGCTACATCTGTAAGTGCAAGTTAAAACTCTCCTATGCAAGGCGAAACCCGTTATCAACAACACCCACAAACGCTGTCGGCTTCGCTGGGCCTGAGCTCATCTAAGATGGACTGATACAAAGTGGAAAAGTGTTCTGTGGTCTGACGAGTCCACATTTCAAATTGTTTTTGTAAACTGTGGACGTCGTGTCCTCCGGACCAAAGAGGAAAAGAACCATCCGGATAGGTATAGGCGCAAAGTTGAAAAGCCAGCATCTGTGATGGTATGGGGGTGTATTAGTGCCCAAGGCATGGGTAACTTACACATCTGTGAAGGCACCATTAATGCTGAAAGGTACGTACAGGTTTTGGAGCAACATATGTTGCCATCCAAGCAACGTTATCATGGACGCCCCTGCTTATTTCAGCAAGACAATGCCAAGCCACATGTTACAACAGCGTGGCTTCATAGTAAAATAGTTTTATATATATATGTATACATGTAAATATAGGTATGTGTATATATGTAAATATATATTATTGATATTTATATATACTATACATAGATACATATATATACACACACACACACACACACATATATTTATATATATATATACACATACATATATATATGTATATATACATATATATATATATATATATGTTCTTTTCATATATATATATATATATATATATATATATATATATATATATATATATATATACACTATTAGATAGCCAAATTCTTTTAACCTAATGTGGGCCCTGAGTCAAAAAGTTTGGGGAGTCCTGTGCTAAACTAAACAAAGCAATTTAGTCTAATATTTAATAGTAATAGATTTCATCAATATGTAATCCGTTTTATTGTTACACTATGGAGATATAACAGCGGTCATCTGCTCAATCCAGCTTTGGGCTGAGCGACCACGTGTAGCGCTAGGCAATAAGTTCAAAGCTGTCAGCTCATTGTCCAGCGTGACTCTTAAGGTGTCAGGAAGCGAGGTTTCAAGATTCAAGATTCAAGATGCTTTATTATTGTGCATTCTTTAACATGTACAAGACACATAAGAACTGAAATTTCATTTTTGGCACAGTCCCACTAAGAGCAGACATACGTTTACAGGAAGACAAGACGGGACCGCCAACGGGTCAGCCACTTTCGGCGCTCCTTAAAAAAAGGTGGGAAAAAGGTAGTATTGGGAAAGAGTAAAAAGAATATCAGTCTAAGGCTGGACCCTCGGGAGGGGGTCCAGACTGAGTCCAAGGGAAAAAAAACCTCACATAGCATAGCACACATAAACATGTTACATATAATCACAACAACTCGCAACAGGGGGGGGGGATTTGGGGCCCTGGAGGCCGGCCTGCTGCTATAAAGCGCTACTAGCCATCCATAACCCCAGGAATTAAGCAGTGGTGAAGGCATTGGTTGAGGAAGGGGCGGGTGCGTGCATGTATGCCCAATTAACTTGGGTGTGATGTTGAAATGTTTTTGTGGACTGGGGCCGATCTCAAAGTTCGACACCAGGTGTAGTTGAGAAAAAGGGAGGTCAAAAGCGTCCATCGTTGAGGGTGTTTTTCAGAACAGCCTGTTCCTGATAGCGTCAAGGCCATTCGAGGGAGTCAAATCGTAGATTAGGATGTTGTTTTTTTCGAGCAGTCAAAACAATGACTTGCCTGCTCTATGTGTCCGTGCTGGTTTCTCTCAAATTCAATTCAATTCTCCTTCTGAGCAAACTTCTCCATGATGTGATCCATTTTGCGATTCAGTTCAGAAATCGCCACAGTCTGTGTTCCCACAGCCCGGCCCAATCCTTCCATTGCGACGAACAGCCGTTGGGCTCCTTGAGTGGCTGCCATCGTCTTCCGAATTCGACGATACACCAGAGCAATGCCCAGCCCATTCAGCAGGTGCCCCGCGATCATGGTTCCAAATAGGTAGATGTCTTCCACGTCCTCGATGGAAAGGACTGAGAGGCACATGATTCTCCATTCATCCCAGGAGTCTCTCACGTACCCCGCAGCAATGGTTCCACAAACCTCTTTTCCTTGTCGAAAAGACTTTGTCAATTGCGTCGAGAGTCCAGCTGATCATCTCCATGTTTGATGTTTAGATTTGAGGACAGCGCAAAGAAAGAGGCTTCAAAAAAGTTCAGACAAGACAAAACGAAGAGAGCAAGCAGGGAAGGAGGGAGCGGAGAAAAATGCGACCGCCCTCACCAGAGGCAAGACAGAATATGCGCACTTACTAGCACTGACTGACGTGGGTCAATAAAAAACAGACGAGGGCCCAAAATGTCCCCAAGACTGCACTTTTGACACTCCTGTGATCCATGACTGTCTTCTTCTGTGGTGCAGATGAAGAAAGATGGATTTGAACATTTCATGGGTGTAGATGGAAGCCAGGCGATGCTGCAGCAAGCCAAAGAGAGCGGACTGTACCAGGACCTGAAGCTGGTTCTGCTCGGAGAAGAGCCGCTTTCTGTCCAATCAGGTTATTCATTCGTGTTTGTTGGGAGTTTACAACAGATGACATCACACTGTGTCTCCCCCTGCAGGTGACTTTGACGTAGTGCTGATAGTTGGTGCTCTGAGCGTGGGCCAAGTTCCGGTGGAGGTCACCAGGGAGCTGTGCCAGGCCGCCAAACAGGGTGAGGGTCTTGGTTCCAACTTGGCATTTCTGCTTCAGTGTGCAGTACCTTGACTTGACACCCTGCACGCAGGGGGCCTCATCTGCATGACGACCAGGGGTAACCATGACAACGCGGGCTACAAATTGGCCTTGGAGGGCGAGATAAAGCGGATGGAAGAGGAAGGACTGTGGCGTGCCGTGGAGGTCTTGGAGGTGAAGGAGTGGGAGAGAGCGGTGTCAAAGATCGAGGAGGGTTACATACCTGGATGTGTGTATCTCTTTAAGAAGCTTTAACTGCGACACAAACATGTTTACTGTACACAATATAAATAAGCTGTCATCCTTGGCTTAAAGTTTCAGTTCATTTGAAAAAGTCCGATTTGAATTGAAATTGTCTCCACCCCACAGGAAGTTGGATTTGAATTACAGGAAGTGGAATTCAATTCATAGCAATACTGTAAAACTGGACAATTTCAAGCTAAATGTCACATATAAAGGCAAAGTGCATCAGGTGAAAGCCATTTATCTGTCATGACTTGGTCCTGGGGTTTAGTTTTTCTAGAAGGCAACGGAAAGTTGGCTCGGGCGCAGGCCCGGCCCTAACCAATCTGGCGCCCTAGGCAAGATTTTAGGTGGCGCCCCCCCACATTTTTTTTTTTACTTACAACTATACCTAATATATAAAGGGGTGGAAAAGTGACTATTACCTGCAGGGCAAACATTAGCTAACCAGAAGGCAATAACAATGTAAACAAAAAACACCTGCTTAAAAGATATAATACAAATGTCCCTGAGGAATGTAAGGTGGGAGTACTGTAATTACCTAACGTTACATTATTATTTTCCATAACAATTTAGCCCCCTCCACAATATTAACCCGACGTTAAAACAGAACTCGCTATTTATTGCTTAGCAATTGCCGAATCATGTAACATTAGCTTAATGCTAAAAAGCCAGGTTACTATCACATTCTGTAACAGACAAATAATTTCATGTAGGCTAACGTTACCTACCTGCTAACTCTGTCTTTTCTCGTTTCTACTCCTCTTCTTTTCTCTTTTTTCTTCCCTGGGCACCTGACAGTTTTGGCCGTTTTGACATCTTGTGTTGATTTTTTGATGTGGTGACGTCCAAAAAGAGTCATGATACGGGAAGGGAGGGGGCGCACCGTGCCTATTAAATAGGCTTTACTTTGCATTTTAATTAACGTGGGATTATTTTTTGTATTTAGAAATAATAGTAACAACTTTTTTTTTTTTTTCTTCTTTTTTTTCTTCTCTCCAACATTTGTGGCACTGGCGTGGCGCCCCCTGATGGACGGCGCCCTTAGCATTTGCCTATACGGCCTATGCCACGGGAATGAAGGTACATTTTTATTTAAACACTATAAATACAAAACAAGGAAGTAAACAAAAGGCGCGCACAATGGCGGAGAACAAACTATGAAACCAAACACTTGCACAAAGGCAAAAACTATGAACAACAAAAAACACTAACTGTGGCAATAATAAACAAAACTTACTTGGCATGGACTAAAGGAGCAGCGTGAACGATGGACATGAACAAAGAGTCAGAAATGTGCAGAGCATAAATGTGGGGATGTCACCAGAAAGACAAACTGAAAAACAATGAACTTAAATACTACAGACATGATTAACGAAAACAGGTGCGTGACTCAAAACGTGAAACAGGTGCGTGACGTGACAGGTGAAAACTTATGGGTTGCTATGGTGACAAACAAGAGTGCACAATGAGTCCAAACGTGGAACAGGTGAAACTAATGGGGTAATCATGGAAACAAGACAAGGGAGTGAAAAGCCAAAAACTAAAGAGACCAATAACTAAACAAAACATGACTAAGACAAAACATGATTACAAAGACATGACATTATCAACAACACCCAGAAACCCCGCCAGCTTCGCTGGGCCCGAGCTCATCTAAGATGGACTGATGCAAAGTGGAAAAGTGTTCTGGGGTCTGAAGAGTCCACATTTCAAATAGTTTTTTGGAAACTGTGGACGTCGTGTCCTCCGGAACAAAGAGGAAAAGAACCATCCGGATTGTTATAGGCGCAAAGTTGAAAAACCAGCATCTGTGATGGTATGGGGGTGTATTAGTGCCCAAGACATGGGTAACTTACACATCTGTGATGTCACCATTAATGCTGAAAGGTACATACAGGTTTTGGAGCAACATATGTTGCCATCCAAGCAACGTTATCATGGACGCCCCTGCTTATTTCAGCAAGACAATGCCAAGCCACGTGTTACATCAACGTGGCTTCATAGTAAAAGAGTGCGGGTACTAGACTGGCCTGCCTGTAGTCCAGACCTGTCTCCCATTGAAAATGTATGGCGCATTATGAAGCCTAAAATACCACAACGGAGACCCCCGGACTGTTGAACAACTTAAGTTATACATCAAGCAAGAATGGGAAAGAATTCCACCTGAGAATGTCACGACTTAGACTATGGCGTGGTTTGTTCTACCGAGGTGCAAGTGATTTGGACCAGACATGACGTGAAGGTGAATACATTTTAATTCTAACTAAAAAAAAATACAAAAAGGTATAAACAAAAGGCGCTCACAGCGGAGGTAAAACAACTTGGCTATGAAAACAAATACTTGCACAAAGGCAGAAACCATGAACAACAAAAAACACTAACTGTGGCATTAATAAACAAAAACTTACTTGGCATGGACTAAAGGAGCAGCATGAACGATGGACATGAAATCAAGTGTCAGGAATGTGCAGAGCATAAATGTGGGATGTCGCCAGAAAGACAAACTGAAAACAATGAACTTAAATACTACAGACATGATTAGTGAAAACAGGTGCGTGATTCAAAACGTGAAACAGGTGCGTGACGTGACAGGTGAAAACGAATGGGTTGCTATGGTGACAAACAAGAGTGCACAATGAGTCCAAACGTGGAACAGGTGAAACTAATGGGGTAATCATGGAAACAAGACAAGGGAGTGAAAAGCCAGAAACTAAAGAGACCAATAACTAAACAAAACATGACTAAGACAAAACATGATTACAAAGACATGACATTATCAACAACACCCAGAAACCCCGCCAGCTTCGCTGGGCCCGAGCTCATCTAAGATGGACTGATGCAAAGTGGAAAAGTGTTCTGGGGTCTGAAGAGTCCACATTTCAAATTGTTTTTTTGGAAACTGTGGACGTCGTGTCCTCCGGAACAAAGAGGAAAAGAACCATCCGGATTGTTATAGGCGCAAAGTTGAAAAGCCAGCATCTGTGATGGTATGGGGGTGTATTAGTGCCCAAGACATGGGTAACTTACACATCTGTGAAGGCACCATTAATGCTGAAAGGTACATACAGGTTTTGGAGCAACATATGTTGCCATCCAAGCAACGTTACCATGGACGCCCCTGCTTATTTCAGCAAGACAATGCCAAGCCACGTGTTACATCAACGTGGCTTCATAGTAAAAGAGTGCGGGTACTAGACGGGCCTGCCTGTAGTCCAGACCTGTCTCCCATTGAAAATGTGTGGCGCATTATGAAGCCTAAAATACCACAACAGAGACCCCCGGACTGTTGAACGACTTAAGCTGTACATCAAGCACGAATGGGAAAGAATTCCACCTGAGAATGTCACGACTTAGACTATGGCGTGGTTTGTTCTACCGAGGTGCAAGTGATTTGGACCAGACATGGCGTGAAGGTGAATACATTTTAAGTCTAACTAAAAAAAAATACAAAAAGGTATAAACAAAAGGCGCTCACAGCGGAGGTAAAACAACTTGGCTATGAAAACAAATACTTGCACAAAGGCAGAAACTATGAACAACAAATAACAATAACTGTGGCAATAATAAACAAAACTTACTTGGCATGGACTAAAGGAGCAGCGTGAACGATGGACATGAACAAAGAGTCAGAAATGTGCAGAGCATAAATGTGGGGATGTCACCAGAAAGACAAACTGAAAAACAATGAACTTAAATATTACAGACATGATTAACGAAAACAGGTGCGTGACTCAAAACGTGAAACAGGTGCGTGACGTGACAGGTGAAAACTAATGGGTTGCTATGGTGACAAACAAGAGTGCACAATGAGTCCAAGCGTGGAACAGGTGAAACTAATGGGGTAATCATGGAAACAAGACAAGGGAGTGAAAAGCCAGAAACTAAAGAGACCAATAACTAAACAAAACATGACTAAGACAAAACATGATTACAAAGACATGACATTATCAACAACACCCAGAAACCCCGCCAGCTTCGCTGGGCCCGAGCTCATCTAAGATGGACTGATGCAAAGTGGAAAAGTGTTCTGTGGTCTGAAGAGTCCACATTTCAAATTGTTTTTTGGAAACTGTGGACGGCGTGTTCTCCGGAACAAAGAGAAAAAGAACCATCCGGATTGTTATAGGCGCAAAGTTGAAAAACCAGCATCTGTGATGGTATGGGGGTGTATTAGTGCCCAAGACATGGGTAACTTACACATCTGTGAAGGCACCATTAATGCTGAAAGGTACATACAGGTTTTGGAGCAACATATGTTGCCATCCAAGCAACGTTATCATGGACGCCCCTGCTTATTTCAGCAAGACAATGCCAAGCCACGTGTTACATCAACGTGGCTTCATAGTAAAAGAGTGCGGGTTCTAGACTGGCCTGCCTGTAGTCCAGACCTGTCTCCCATTGAAAATGTATGGCGCATTATGAAGCCTAAAATACCACAACGGAGACCCCCGGACTGTTGAACAACTTAAGTTATACATCAAGCAAGAATGGGAAAGAATTCCACCTGAGAATGTCACGACTTAGACTATGGCGTGGTTTGTTCTACCGAGGTGCAAGTGATTTGGACCAGACATGGCGTGAAGGTGAATACATTTTAATTCTAACTAAAAAAAAATACAAAAAGGTATAAACAAAAGGCGCTCACAGCGGAGGTAAAACAACTTGGCTATGAAAACAAATACTTGCACAAAGGCAGAAACTATGAACAACAAAAAACACTAACTGTGGCATTAATAAACAAAAACTTACTTGGCATGGACTAAAGGAGCAGCATGAACGATGGACATGAAATCAAGTGTCAGGAATGTGCAGAGCATAAATGTGGGATGTCGCCAGAAAGACAAACTGAAAACAATGCACTTAAATACTACAAACATGATTAGTAAAAACAGGTGCGTGACTCAAAACGTGAAACAGGTGCGTGACGTGACAGGTGAAAACTAATGGTTGCTATGGTGACAAAACAAACAAAAGTGCACAAAAAGTCCAAAAACAAAACCGAACATGACTAAAACAAAACATGATCACACAGACATGACAGATGAAAATGTGTCTCCTCAGTTCCCAAACGTTTACTGAGTGTTGTTAAAAGGAAAGGCCATGTAACACAGTGGTGAACATGCCCTTTCCCAACTACTTTGGCACGTGTTGCAGCCTTGAAATTCTAAGTTAATGATTATTTGCCAAAAAAAAAAGAAAAGTTTATGAGTTTAAACATCAAATATGTTGTCTTTGTAGTGCATTCAATTGAATATGGGTTGAAAATGATTTGCAAATCATTGTATTCCGTTTATATTTACTTCTAACACAATTTCCCAACTCATATCGAAACAGGGTTTGTATTTGTGAATAAGAAACCTTGCTGGGTGTGTGTGTGTGTGTGTGTGTGCGTGTGTGTGTGTGTGTGTGTGTGTGTGTGTGTATTGAATAACGAGGACACAGAACCTTTGGCAATAATCTGCAAACACAAACATCACAGTTGATACGCTTAATTTTCTGGCACTTCTGTGTTTGACGATTTCAGTAAGACAAGTTGTTCTCGTTCTTACAAGCCTCGGAAGAGATAAGTCTGTAAGTAAACCGTGTTTGACTTGTTATTTAACTTGTTTTTAAGGTGAAAAATGGTTTAATTTGACAGAAAGATATAAAAAAAAAAACTCTTTAATGAATGTTTTGATGACTTAAAAATATTTCCACCATTGAAATAATTTGAACACCCAGAAGTATTTGTTTTAATGCTACTCTTTGCGTAAAGCCAACATTACATATACAAAGTATTGTGAGTTACATTACAGTAAGTTTACCACTTACAGAGCTTATACATTTTTGTCTTATTGCACTGTTAAAAATTAAAAAAATGAATCAAATTTAAATGAAAGTTAAGCAACTGGCTGCAAAGCATTTTCTAGTTTATTCAACTTTCAAGGTTTATCTTGTGCCAAGTCGTATATGAAAGTTAATTAACCTACCGTATTTTTCGGAGTATAAGTCGCTCCGGAGTATAAGTCGCACCGGCCGAAAATGCATAATAAAGAAGGAAAAAAACCATGTATAAGTCGCATTTTTTGGGGAAATTTATTTGATAAAACATAACACTAAGAATAGACATTTGAAAGGCAATTTTAAATAAATAAAGAATAGTGAACAACAGGCTGAATAAGTGTACGTTATATGAGGCATAAATAACCAACTGGTATGTTAACGTAACATATTATGGTAAGAGTCATTCAAATAACTATTACATATAGAACATTTTATACGTTTACCAAACAATCTGTCACTCCTAATCGCACCGGGTTATAAGGCGCACTGCCGATGAATGGTCTATTTTCGATCTTTTTTCATATATAAGGCGCACCGGATTATAGGGCGCATTAAAGGAGTCATATTATTATTTTATTTTTTTAATAGAAAACACTTCTTTGTGGTCTACATAACATGTAATGTTGGTTCTTAGGTCAAAATGTTGCATGGATTATGTTTTACAGATCATCTTCAAGCCGCTTTCTGACAGTCGCTTCCGGATGCGCCGTTTTGTGGCCGGTCTTATTTACCTCACCTTCGGCAGCGTCTTCTCCCTGTCATCTTTGTTGTAGTGATGTAGCGTGCAAGGACGGGAGTGGAAGAAGTGTCAAAACTGTTTTAATGACATTCAGACTTTACTTAAATCAATAACAAAGCAGCATCTTCTCATCCGGAAACAACAAAACCGAAAATGTGTACCGTGAAAAACCGTCCAATTCTCTAATAACTAAAGTTCCTTGGGTGAATAATGTAAACTCACTACACCGGTATGTTTTAGTGCTTTCATGGCGAGTTTACTAACAGATATTAGTAAGAACTTTACACTACTTTATATTAGAAATGGCAACAGCGCAGGATGAATGTCCCATAACAAGAAGATAGAGAAAAAGAAGAAGCTTATCGACTACGGTGTTGCCATGGACTACAACGGCGGACGCGCGCAATTTTTCAGGATTTATGCAGATCCCAAAAACAGATCAGCAGGTACCAGAAGGTAAAAAAAAAGTTGCATAATATTGCGAAACAAAACGCCAGATAATATGTCTTACCTTATACACACACCATAATAATACTCCTATGTTTAATGCGCCGACAATCCATCAAGCGTACCAAAGTCGTGATAAAACATTTTGATAGATTTTTGAGCGACGTGTGTAATGTTCGATATTTTCAATGGAACTTATAAAATGTTGGTGTTGTTTACTTGAGTCATATTTCCATCATATTGCAGTCTACACGTATCTCTTATGTTTGACTGCCATCTACTGGTCACACTTATCATAACACCATGTACCAAATGAAATTGCTTCAAGGTCGGTAAGCAAAAGCAGAATTATTCCGTACATTAGGCGCACTGTCGAGTTTTGAGGAAACAAAAGGATTTTAAGTGCGCCTTATAGTCTGAAAAATACAGTGTATGGTGTTTGTCAGGGGCGTCACTAGCTTTTAAGGACAGGGGGGGCTTAGCCCCCAGGAGATGCACAGGGTGCGAGCGAACGTAGCGCACGAGCACAAAACTTCACAAACGGCTAACAAAGACTTAGAAATGATTCATTGTTATTATTATTATTTTTTTTAAATGCACAGGACGAAATGAAATGCTCCCCGGGACGATGGCTTTTAACCATTTTTTTTCTTTTTCTTTTTAAGTATTTATTAATTTTACATTTTATATTAAATGTCTTGGTTTTTCCTCCCTCTGAAAATCCTATGAAATGTTTAACAAGCCATCCTATAATAATACAACAGCTATTAATGTAACAATACAATAAAACAAATATATTTAATGATTTGTTTTCATTATTTTAACAATAGGCTAATGTATATTACTTTATATAGATTCTACAAGAAACACAAAACTTAAAAACTAAATTATTTACAATTGCACACACAAGGTTTCGTGCAGCTTCACTTATTGTAAAGGAAGATAATGTGCTTCGTACACCTGCAGGACCGCAAGCAAGGTCGCAGAGAAAATGCGGACTGGAATTTGAGTGATGTGGGCATTTTCTATATGAACAAGTGGAATGGATTGGATACCGACGCACTAAAGGTGCTCTCTACCTTACGCTATGAAGTGAGGGGAAACTGAGTGAATAATAACAGGTTATATGATTTATTTAAACTGATATTCGGGCCGCTTTATAATGAATATGTCGGCATGTATTTGTAAAAAAAATATATATATATACTGTATATAACACCAAATTATTTAGGGGGGCTTAAGAATATTTTGAGCCCCCCTAAAATAGGTCTAACAACGCAAATGGTGTTTGTGTAGTTTTTTTCTCTTCATCATTTGTGTGTTCGGACTTTGCTGCCAGTTTGCCCATGGGTACATGCTTATAGCTCATGCCAAGTATTTTCATTACAATATTTCGTAGCAATGTTTTTACGACGCAGAAAAACGGAATCATTCTTTGACCTCCTCGGACTTCGGTACGATCAAGTTTGAGTCACGTTGTGTCTGCTCCTTCACTTTGTCAGGTGCGCACACACAAAATGTCTGCTGCAGAGAGCCGCACGTTTGATGCCGTCAAAGAAGTCATCCTGTCAGCTCACAAGGGCAGCACTACAGCGGAGAAGATGGACTTCTACAACAGCTGGGCCAGCCGCTACGACCAGGTCGCTTGTTCCCAGCATATCATAGCAATCACACACATGTGGCCCCCTAGTGGCTGCTAGAAGTGATGATTGATTGACAGTCCAGGGTTTCTCCTACATGTATTTAATTGTGATTCGTCGCGGACATGAAGCGGCAGAAGTAAAGGGTCGCGAAACACGAGTGCAGGCTACAATTGTCAGGTTCAAACACCGATGACATCTATTAGACAAGACAAAAAGCAAAGGAAATCAAACAGAGACAGGATTCAATTTAGCTCATGAGGAGAGCGCCTGTGTGCCTGCACCCTCGTACAGCGTCACCACGCCGCTCTGACGAGGAAGTTCCACGCCTCCTCTTTTATTTGGGCCTTTTCTGATTACATAGCATTACATTACATTACGCAGCTGCTCCTAAGGGGAGGTGGTCATAAATAGCTGTTGCACTCGGTCATAAACAGTTCAAAGAAAAGGTGCTTGGAGTGATGTCAGGTCCTGCTCCCTCTCCGCTTTGTAGATCTCGGGGTCAGGACACGGTCTTCCTGTGGCTGTCAATAGATCAAAGAAACCGACACCTCCATGTCGCATCCCATCGCACACAGTGGAGTTTTACAAGCTTGATAAGATGAAAGACAGCTTTAGTCTTCTCGCAGGGCGAGCTGAAATCATGGGAACACAAAGTTGTGTGATAACTTATATACAATTATTACGACAACAATAACACCGGAAATCGATGCCAGATTTGTTGCTAGTTGTTTTTAATACATAAAAAGTCACTAAAGAACTGGAGAAGTCTCTAGAAAGTTGAAAAATGGTTCAATAAGCAGCGCCAATTTGAAAATAAAACAAAACTGTCAGGTTCATGCACTGATGACATCCATTAATCAAGACAAGAGGCAAATAATTAAACAGAGACAGAATTCAATTTGGACTCAATATATTGAGGAGAGTCGCCCGGACATTGTATTTTTCTACAATCTCCAGCACGCTCTGCCAAAAGATTGCACTCCTCCTTCTTTATTTGACTTTCTCTTTATGCAAATTAGATGGCATTATTGACCATGCCCCCAATGCCACAAATATGTATATATATATATATATATATATATATATATATATATATATATATATATATATATATATATATATATATATGTATGTGTGGGGAAAAAAATCACAAGACTATTTCATCTCTACAGGCCTGTTTCATGAGGGGGGGGTACCCTCAATCATCAGGAGATTTTAATGGGAGCATTCGCATACCATGGTTTGTATAGGGCACAGAGTGGGTGGGTACAGGCTGGCCTAGGGGCGTGGTGATTGGCTCATGTGTTACCTAGGAGGTGTTTCCGTCTATGGCGGCATGTTGTTACAATTTCGCTGCGCTTGTTGAGGGATGACAGGTCTGGACGGTAAATAATAAACAGTTTCTCTTTCAAGCATAGGTTGCATCTTTTATTACCACTATTGTAAGGTGTGCTGGATGCAAGAATTTGCCATGTTATTGAATATTCAACATTATTGTCTTTGAGGTCCCAAATGTGTTTGCTGAGTTCTGTGGTATTTCGCAGGTTTTTGTTCCTGAAAGAAGCCTTGTGATTGTTCCATCTGGTTTTGAATTCTCCCTCGGTTAATCCTACATATGTGTCGGATGTGTTAATGTCCTTGCGTATTACCTTAGATTGGTAGACAACTGATGTTTGTATATATATATATATATATATATATATATATATATATATATATATATATATATATATATATATATATATATGTGTGTGTGTGTGTGTGTGTGTGTATATATGTATCTATATACCGTATTTTTCGGACTATAAGTCGCAGTTTTTTTCATAGTTTGGCCGGGAGTGCGACTTATACTCAGGAGCGACTTATGTGTGAAATTATTAACACATTACCGTAAAATATCAAATAATATTATTTATCTCATTCACGTAAGAGACTAGACGTATAAGATTTCATGGGATTTAGCGATTAGGAGTGACAGATTGTTTGGTAAACGTATAGCATGTTCTATATGTTATAGTTATTTGAATGACTCTTACCATAATATGTTACGTTTACATACCAGTTGGTTATTTATGCCTCATATAACGTACACTTATTCAGCCTGTTGTTCACTATTCTTTATTTATTTTAAATTGCCTTTCAAATGTCTATTCTTGGTGTTGGCTTTTATCAAATAAATTTCCCCAAAACATGCGACTTATACTTTTCGGCCGGTGCGACTTATACTCCGGTGCGACTTATACTCCGAAAAATACGGTACTCATGTTTGGTAAAGTAAGGAGTAGCTACAGTTAACTAAATTTTAAAGTACTTTTCAGAACACTGCTCATTTGTGTGTCAATAAAGTTTTTGTTCTGAAATTCCCACTCATCCCAACAGGATTGTGCAGTTTTGGACTTTCGTGCACCCATTATCGCAGCCAGAACCGCCGCCGCCCACTTTCGTGGCGACCGCCAGGCCGCTGTGGTGTTGGACGTAGCCTGCGGCACAGGAATGGTGGCCAAAATGGTAAACAGAGCAAGCAAGAAACGCTCATCCGACATGCTTTTTTAAACTTGAGGGGAGCCCTAAGAAGGGGAACCGGAGGGTGTGTTCTAACTATCGTGGGATCACACTCCTCAGCCTTCCCGGTAAGGTCTATTCGGGTGTACTGGAGAGGAGGCTACGCCGGATAGTCGAACCTCGGATTCAGGAGGAACAGTGTGGTTTTGGTCCTGGTCGTGGAACTGTGGACCAGCTCTATACTCTCGGCAGGGTCCTTGAGGGTGCATGGGAGTTTGCCCAACCAGTCTACATGTGTTTTATGGACTTGGAGAAGGCATTCGACCGTGTCCCTCGGGAAGTCCTGTGGGGAGTGCTCAGAGAGTATGGGGTATCGGACTGTCTTATTGTGGCAGTTCGCTCCCTGTATGATCAGTGCCAGAGCTTGGCCCGCATTGCCGGCAGTAAGTCGGACACGTTTCCAGTGAGGGTTGGACTCCGCCAAGGCTGCCCTTTGTCACCGATTCTGTTCATAACCTTTATGGACAGAATTTCTAGGCGCAGTCAAGGCGTTGAGGGGATCTGGTTTGGTGGCTGCAGGAATAGGTCTCTGCTTTTTAAACATGATGTGGTCCTGATGGCTTCATCTGGCCAGGATCTTCAGCTCTCGCTGGATCGGTTCGCAGCCGAGTGTGAAGCGACTGGGATGGGAATCAGCACCTCCAAGTCTGAGTCCATGGTTCTCACCCGGAAAAGGGTGGAGTGCCATCTCCGGGTTGGGGAGGAGATCTTGCCCCGAGTGGAGGAGTTCAAGTACCTCGGAGTCTTGTTCACGAGTGAGGGAAGAGTGGATCGTGAGATCGACAGGCGGATCGGTGCGGCGTCTTCAGTAATGCGGACGCTGTATCGATCCGTTGTGGTGAAGAAGGAGCTGAGCCGGAAGGCAAAGCTCTCAATTTACCGGTCGATCTACGTTCCCATCCTCACCTATGGTCATGAGCTTTGGGTTATGACCGAAAGGACAAGATCACGGGTACAAGCGGACGAAATGAGTTTCCTCCGCCAGGTGGCGGGGCTCTCCCTTAGAGATAGGGTGAGAAGCTCTGCCATCCGGGGGGAGCTCAAAGTAAAGCCGCTGCTCCTCCACATCGAGAGGAGCCAGATGAGGTGGTTCGGGCATCTGGTCAGGATGCCACCCGAACGCCTCCCTAGGGAGGTGTTTCGGGCACGTCCGACCGGTAGGAGGCCGCGGGGAAGACCCAGGACACGTTGGGAAGACTATGTCTCCCGGCTGGCCTGGGAACGCCTCGGGGTCCCACAGGAAGAGCTGGACGAAGTGGCTGGGGAGAGGGAAGTCTGGGCTTCCCTGCTTAAGCTGCTGCCCCCGCGACCCGACCTCGGATAAGCGGAAAAATATGGATGGATGGATGGGAGCCCTAAAGGTTAAAATAAATCTAAATATTGTATTGGTTTTGAAAATGAAAAATATCCAAAACGGCTTCTGCATGCTTTGATTTTTCGGTGGCAAAAGTTTGGACACCCCCGTACAAAGCTAAACAAAGCAGATTAGTGAAGTTGTGTCTTCTTCTGTGGTGCAGATGAAGAAAGATGGATTTGAACATTTCGTGGGTGTAGATGGAAGCCAGGCGATGCTGCAGCAAGCCAAAGAGAGCGGACTGTACCAGGACCTGAAGCTGGTTCTGCTCGGAGAAGAGCCGCTTTCTGTCCAATCAGGTTATTCATCCGTGTCTGTTGGGAGTTTACAACAGATGACATCACACTGTGTCTCCCCCTGCAGGTGACTTTGACGTAGTGCTGATAGCTGGTGCTCTGAGCGTGGGCCACGTCCCGGTGGAGGTCATCAGGGAGCTGTGCCAGGCCGCCAAACAGGGTGAGGGTCTTGGTTCCAACTTGGCATTTCTGCTTCAGTGTGCAGTACCTTGACTTGACACCCTGCACGCAGGGGGCCTCATCTGCATGACGAGCAGGGGTCACCATGACAACGCGGGCTACAAATTGGCCTTGGAGGGCGAGATAAAGCGGATGGAGGAGGAAGGACTGTGGCGTGCCGTGGAGGTCTTGGAGGTGAAGGAGTGGGAGAGAGCGGTGTCAGACATCGAGGAGGGTTACGTACCTGGATGTGTGTATCTCTTTAAGAAGCTTTAACTGACATGTTTACTGTACACAATATGAATAAATACAGTAAAGAATGGTGTGTCAATATTTCAGAGTCAACCGATTTGAACCTAAATATAGTATTTATAAATAATCACTGTATTTGGCCACCTGCCTTGACTCACATAAGAACTTGAAGTGTCATCCCATTCCTAACCCATAGGGTTCAATACGACGTCAGGCAACCTTTTGCAGCTATTATGGCTTCAATTCTCCTGGGAAGGCTGTCCACAAGGTTGCGGAGTGTGTTTACAGGAATTTTCCACCATTCTTCCCAAAGCGCATTGGTGAGGTCACACGCTGATGTCTCCGTTCTAATTCATCCCAAAGGTGTTCTGTCGGGTTCAGGTCAGGACTCTGTGCAGGCCAGTCAAGTTCATCCACACCAGACTCTGTCATCCATGTCCTTATGGACCTGGCTTTGTGCACTGGTGCACAGTCATGTTGGAAGAGGAAGGGGGCCCCACTCCAAACTGTTCCCGCAAGGTTGGGAGCATGGAATTGTCCAAAATGTTTTGGTATCCTGGAGCATTCCAAGTTCCAATCACTGGAACTAACTCCTGAAAAACAACCCCACACCATAATTAATCGTCTACCAAATTTCACACTCGGCACAATGCAGTCCGAAATGTACCGTTGTGCTGGCAACCTCCAAACCCAGACTGGTCCATCAGATTGCCAGATGGAAAAGTGTGATTCATCACTCCAGAGAACACGTCTCCACTGCTCTAGAGTCCAGTGGCGACGTGCTTTACACCACTGCATCCCACGCTTTGCATTGGACTTGGTGATGTATGGCTTAGATGCAGCTGCTCGGCCATGGAAACCCATTCAATGAAGCTCTCTGCGTACTGTACATGGGCTAATTGGAAGGTTACATGAAGTTTGGAGCTCTGTAGCAACTGAGTGTGCAGAAAGTCTCTTTGCACTATGCGCTTCAGCATCCGCTGACCCCTCTCTGTCAGTTTACGTGGCCTACCACTTGGTGGCTGAGTTGCTGTTGTTCCCAAACTCTTCCATGTTCTTATAATAAAGTATAGTTGACTTTGGAATATTTAGGAGCGAGGAAATTTCACGACTGGATTTGTTGCACAGGTGGCATCCTATGACAGTTCCACGCTGGAAATCACTGAGAGCGGCCCATTCTTTCACAAATGTTTGTAGAAACAGTCTCCATGCCTAAGTGCTTGGTTTTATACACCTGTGATTAAAACACCTGATTCTGATCATTTGGATGGGTGGCCAAATACTTTTAGCAATATAGTGTATGTTCCTTGACTGCACTTAAATGTAGAGTATATGTAGACTATATTTATATTATTTATATATTATATATATATTATATATATTATATTATTTATTATTATTACTGTCTATTGTGAGCGAACTGTGGTGCTGAATTTCCCCCAGGGATCAATAAAGTACTTTCTATTCTATTCTATTCTATTCTAGTCTATTCTAGAGCAGGGGTGCCCACTAGAGATGCGCGGATAGGCAATTATTTCATCCGCAACCGCATCAGAAAGTCGTCAACCATCCGCCATCCACCCGATGTAACATTTGATCAAAACCGCACCCGCCCGCCATCCGCCCGCACCCGCCCGTTGTTATATATCTAATATAGACGATGCAAGGCATTAGTGAGGTTATAAAGCTTTTGCCTGTTAAAGAAAGGAGACTGATCCAATGCAGCACAGACATTCGCGTGCCACGCTGTCACGACCCAGATGCACACCAGTGCGCAATCATATGGGAGCCGCGCTGAGCGCACCTCCAAGCGCGTCTCGCTGCCGGCGACGGCCGGGTATGGGCCCGACGCTCCAGCGCCATCAATTTTCAGGGCTAGTTGATTCGGCAGGTGGGTTGTTACACACTCCTTAGCGGGTTCTGACGTCCATGGCCACCGTCTTGCTGTCTATATCAACCAGGGTGAGCCCCACCCCTTTCGTGAGCGCACTGCGCGCGGAGTGACCCCTGTTACGCGCCCCCGGCAACAGGGGTGGCGGGCAGGTAAGCTGTGCGGGCGGAGCGCGCGGAGTGACCCCTGTTACGAGCCCCCGGCCACGGGGGTGGCGGGCAGGTAAGCTGCTTACCTGCTGCGCGTGACGCCGGCCGCGGCGAAGGCGGACGAGGCGGGGTGTCGGTGCGGTGGGTGCGGTGGTGACCCTGGACATGCGTCGGGCCCTTCTCGCGGATCGCGTCAGCTACGGCTCCCGGTGGGGCCCTCTCGGGGGAAGGGGCCTCGGTCCTGGACCCCGGCGAGGCGTCGGGGGCCTTCTCCGCTCCGTAAAAGTGTCCATCTCTTTTTTTTTTTTTCTTCTGTTGTGGCATATGCAGCAGGTGCCTGCTCGTTTTTCGTATGTGGGTAACAACATTTAACTATGTATATATATTTCCGAATTGGTTTAACTGCCACCCGCCTGAATCTATTTAAAATCTAATTTTTTTTTATTTCAACAGCCCGACCCGACCCGACCCGACCCGCGGATAAAATCTAATTTTTTTAAATTTCATCCGCCCGATCCGCGGACTCCGCGGTTGTCCCCGCAAACCGCGCATCTCTAGTGCCCACACTTTTTCTGCAGGTGAGCTACTTTTTAATTGACCAAGTGGAGGGGATCTACCTCATTCATATCCATACTTTATATTTATTTATTTATGAAAGAGATGTTTTTGTTAACAAGTTAATTGTGTTTAATGATAATACAAGCATGTTTAACACATATAGATTCCTTTCAGTCATGAAGACAAGAATATAAGTTGGTGTATTACCTGATTCTGATGACTTGCATTGATTGGAATCAGACAGCAGTGATGATAACGTCCACATTTTTAAACGGAGGAGAGAAAACAGTCCTAATTTCTGTCCAATACCACATGAAAGTGGTTGGTTTTTGGCATCTTATTTGTCCAGCTTCGATACTCTTTTTTTTTTAATACACTTTACAAGAAATACATTGGCGGCAAACGCCGTAGCTTGCTAGCTTGTGCACGCTAGCTTTCTGAGACTCTTATTTGCTTGAAGATGATCTGTAAAACATCATCTATGCAACATTTTGACCAAAGAACCACAATTACATGTTATGTAGAAAAATTGCATGTAAATTATCAAAAAACTTTCCGTTCTCTAGGTTCCCAGTGAACAGACGAAAGCTGTCTTTGTTGCACCAAGCCAAAGGCTTGGAAAATTCCGCTGTGTACGATGGGAGGAGACGGGAGGGGCTATCTATTGTCATCCAAGACCTGCCCAAGCTCGATCCAGGACCAGTCCGAGCCCGAGGCATCTTTTTCTTTTGTGTTAATGTGACCGAAAACAATGACTGTTTACATACCACCCATTCCTTTAGAAACAGCTGTTATGTAAACAGGGAAAGACCAAATAAAAAGAGGTGCACTGCAAAAAGTCAGTGTTGATAAACAAGAAAAAATCATACAAAAATTAGGGGTATTTTATTTAAACTAAGCAAAATTATATGCCAATAAATGGCTTGTCAAGACTTTCCAAAACAAGTCAAATTAGCTAACCTCAATGCACCCCAAAATACCTTAACATAAGTATATTCTCACTAATAACAAGTGCACTTTTCTTGGTAGTAAAAAAAAAAAAGAGACCTTTTTGCTCAATATGTTGAAAAATATTCTTAAATTAAGTAAATGCTCGTGCCATTATCTTGACAGGTGGCAATAAATACTGATAAAGTTGAGGAATGCTCATCAAACACTAATTTGGAACATCCCACAGGTGAACAGGCAAATTGGGAACAGGTGGGTGCCATGATTGGGTATAAAAGTAGATTCCATGAAATGCTCAGTCATTCACAAACAAGGATGGGGCGAGGGTCACCACTTTGTCAACGAATGCGTGAGAAAATTGTTGAACGGTTTAAGAAAACCCTTTCTCAAGCAGCTATTGCAAGGAATTTAGGGATTTCATCTTCTACGGTCCGTAATATCATCAAAGGGTTCAGAGAATCTGGAGAAATCACTGCACGTAAGCAGCTAAGCCTGTGACCTTCGATCCCTCAGGCTGTACTGCATCAACAAGCAACATCAGTGTGTAAAGGATATCACCACATGGGCTCAGGAACACTTCAGAAACCCACTGTCAGTAACTACAGTTGGTCGCTACATCTGTAAGTGCAAGTTAAAACTCTCCTATGCAAGGCGAAAACCTTTTATCAACAACACCCAGAAACGCCGTCAGCTTCGCTGGGCCTGAGCTCATCTAAGATGGACTGATACAAAGTGGAAAAGTGTTCTGTGGTCTGACGAGTCCAAATTTCAAATTGTTTTTTGGAAACTGTGGACGTTGTGTCCTCCGGACCAAAGAGGAAAAGAACCATCCGGATTGTTATAGGCGCAAAGTTGGAAAAACCAGCATCTGTGATGGTATGGGGGTGTATTAGTGCCCAAGACATGGGTAACTTACACATCTGTGAAGGCGCCATTAATGCTGAAAGGTACATACAGGTTTTGGAACAACATATGTTGCCATCCAAGCAACGTTATCATGGACGCCCCTGCTTATTTCAGCAAGACAATGCCAAGCCACGTGTTACATCAACGTGGCTTCATAGTAAAAGAGTGCGGGTACTAGACTGGCCTGCCTGTAGTCCAGACCTGTCTCCCATTGAAAATGTGTGGTGCATTATGAAGCCTAAAATACCACAACGGAGACCCCCGGACTGTTGAACAACTTAAGCTGTACATCAAGCAAGAATGGGAAAGAATTCCACCTGAGAAGCTTCAAAAATGTGTCTCCTCAGTTCCCAGACATTTACTGAGTGTTGTTAAAAGGAAAGGCCATGTAACACAGTGCTGAACATGCCCTTTCCCAACTACTTTGGCACGTGTTGCAGCCATGAACTTCTAAGTTAATTATTATTTGCAAAAAAAAAAAAAGTGTATGAGTTTGAACATCAAATATCTTGTCTTTGTAGCATATTCAATTGAATATGGGTTGAAAAGGATTTGCAAATCATTGTATTCCGTTTGTATTTACATCTAACACAATTTCCCAACTCATATGGAAACGGGGTTTGTAATTATATAGCAATTATTCATCCTTCATCATTTTGTGCACCTTTGCTGCAGTACCGTGATGACCACCAGGAGGCGACAGAGGCCAGACAGGAAGTGTCTGCGGTAAGGCAAACTATTCATCACGTCGACCTAATTTACAGATAAAATATATAAATAGGAATATATTTACAGATATGATAATGACGACGTGTTTATAAAATTGTCACCACTTTGCTAAAATGGTAGTGAGAATATTAGAATTAGTTCTGTGTGATTCAGTAAACAACAATAATGAACATGTTCTATTAATATAGCTCATTTATCCGTTCTACACGTGTAGATTTTGCATGTTTGAATTCATATTATTGCTAAATCAGTTGTATTGTCTTTATCAAATTATAAAATACATTGATTAAACTTAACCCAGAAGAAGCCATGGTAGTACACATTTTAAAAATTGTTATCAAACTTCTTATAAAGGAAACATTTTCGATTGTGGTCATGTGACAGTCATGTGACCATGCCAGGATACAACTTCCCCAAAATGGCAGCTTGTCAGGTAAGATAGTTCCGTTTCAAAAGCTTTTTTTTTTTTACAATTTAAGCTAATTCTAAGTAAATTGAACAATTGTAATCCTTTAAAATGGTTTCTTATACCACAATTTAACTATTCTTGCTATATTTACTATATTTATTCATAGGAAACAAGCTAAGAAAATATTGCTATCCCCAAAATGGCAGCTTGTCAGGTACAAACCCCGTTTCCATATGAGTTGGGAAATTGTGTTAGATGTAAATAAAAACGGAATACAATGATTTGAAAATCCTTTTCAACCCATATTCAATTGAATGCACTACAAAGACAAGATATTTGATGTTCAAACTCATAAACTTTATTTTTTTTTTGCAAATAATAATTAACTTAGAATTTAATGGCTGCAACACGTGCCAAAGTAGTTGGGAAAGGGCATGTTCACCACTGTGTTACATGGCCTTTCCTTTTAACAACACTTAGTAAACATTTGGGAACTGAGGAGACACATTTTTGAAGCTTCTCAGGTGGAATTCTTTCCCATTCTTGCTTGATGTACAGCTTAAGTTGTTCAACAGTCCGGGGGTCTCCCTTGTGGTATTTTAGGCTTCATAATGCGCCACACATTTTCAATGAGAGACAGGTCTGGACTACAGGCAGGCCAGTCTAGTACCTGCACTATTTTACTATGAAGCCACGTTGATGTAACACGTGGCTTGGCATTGTCTTGCTGAAATAAGCAGGGGCGTCCATGGTAACGTTGCTTGTAACCTGTATGTACCTTTCAGCATTAATGGCGCCTTCACAGATGTGTAAGTTACCCATGTCTTGGGCACTAATACACCCCCATACCATCACAGATGCTGGCTTTTCAACTTTGCGCCTATAACAATCCGGATGGTTATTTTCCTCTTTGGTCCGGAGGACACGACGTCCACAGTTTCCAAAAACAATTTGAAATGTGGACTCGTCAGACCACAGAACACTTTTCCACTTTGTATCAGTCCATCTTTGATGAGCTCAGGCCCAGCGAAGCCGACGGCGTTTCTGGGTGTTGTTGATAAACGGTTTTCGCCTTGCATAGGAGAGTTTTAACTTGCACTTACAGATGTAGCGACCAACTGTAGTTACTGACAGTGGATTTCTGAAGTGTTCCTGAGCCCATGTGGTGATATCCTTTACACACTGATGTCGCTTGTTGATGAAGTACAGCCTGAGGGATCAAAGGTCACGGGCTTAGCTGCTTACATGCAGGGATTTCTCCAGATTCTCTGAACCCTTTGATGATATTACGGACCGTAGATGGTGAAATCCCTAAATTCCTTGCAATGGCTGGTTGAGAAAGGTTTTTCTTAAACTGTTCAACAATTTTCTCACGCATTTGTTGACAAAGTGGTGACCCTCGCCCCATCTTTGTTTGTGAATGACTGAGCATTTCATGGCATCTACTTTTATACCCAATCATGGCACCCACCTGTTCCCAATTTGCCTGTTCACCTGTGGGATGTTCCAAATAAGTGTTTGATGAGCATTCCTCAACTTTATCAGTATTTATTGCCACCTTTCCCAACTTCTTTGTCACGTGTTGCTGGCATCAAATTCTAAAGTTAATGATTATTTGCACAAAAAAAAAGAAAAGTTTATCAGTTTGAACATCAAATATGTTGTCTTTGTAGCATATTCAACTGAATATGGTTGAAAATGATTTGCAAATCATTGTATTCTGTTTATATTTACATCTAACACAATTTCCCAACTCATATGGAAACGGGGTTTGTAAACTAGCTCATTTTGAAAAGCTTATTTTTGACCATTTAAGCTCATTTTAAGTCCATTCGCCAATTGTAATGCTCTACAATGGTGTCATATATTAGAATTTACATATTAATATTTCATTGAATTAAAAGGAAACAAGCTAGGAAAATATTGTTATCCTCAAAATGGCAGCTTGTCCGGTAAGCTAGCTCATTTTGAAAATATTATTTTTAACCATTTATGCTCATTTTAAGTCCATTCAACAATTGTAATGCTCTAAAATGGTGTCATGTATTAGAGTTGACCTATTCTTAATATTTCATTGAATTAACAGGAAACAAGCTAGGAAAATATTGTTACCCCCAAAATGGCAGCTTGTCCGGTAAGCTAGCTCATTTTGAAAATATTATTTTTAGCCATTTATGCTCATTTTAAGTCCATTCAACAATTGTAATGCTCTAAAATGGTGTCATGTATTAGAGTTGACCTATTCTTAATATTTCATTGAATTAACAGGAAACAAGCTAGGAAAATATTGTTATCCCCAAAATGGCAGCTTGTCAGGTAAGCTAGCTCATTTTGAAACGCTTATGTTTGACAATTTAAGCTAATTTTAAGTCCATTCGACAATTGTAATGCTCTACAATGGTGTCATATATTAGAATTTACATATTAATATTTCATTGAATTAAAAGGAAACAAGCTAGGAAAATATTGTTACCCCCAAAATGGCAGCTTGTCCGGTAAGCTAGCTCAATTTGAAAATATTATTTTTAACCATTTATGCTCATTTTAAGTCCATTCAACAATTGTAATGCTCTAAAATGGTGTCATGTATTAGAGTTGACCTATTCTTAATATTTCATTGAATTAACAGGAAACAAGCTAGGAAAATATTGTTATTCCCAAAATGGCAGCTTGTCAGGTAAGCTAGCTCATTTTGAAACGCTTATTTTTGACAATTTAAGCTAATTTTAAGTCCATTCGACAATTGTAATGCGCTAAATTGGTGTCATATATTAGAATTTACATATTAATATTTCATTGAATTAAAAGGAAACAAGCTAGGATTACCCCCAAAATGGCAGCTTGTCCGGTAAGCTAGCTCATTTTGAAAATATTATTTTTGACCATTTATGCTCATTTTAAGTCCATTCAACAATTGTAATGCTCTAAAATGGTGTCATGTATTAGAGTTGACCTATTCTTAATATTTCATTGAATTAACAGGAAAGAAGCTAGGAAAATATTGTTATCCCCAAAATGGCAGCTTGTCAGGTAAGCGAGCTCATTTTGAAAATATTATTTTTAACCATTTATGCTCATTTTAAGTCCATTCAACAATTGTAATGCTCTACAATGGTGTCATATATTAGAATTTACATATTAATATTTCATTGAATTAAAAGGAAACAAGCTAGGAAAATATTGTTACCCCCAAAATGGCAGCTTGTCCGGTAAACTAGCTCATTTTGAAAATATTATTTTTAACCATTTATGCTCATTTTAAGTCCATTCAACAATTGTAATGCTCTAAAATGGTGTCATGTATTAGAGTTGACCTATTCTTAATATTTCATTGAATTAACAGGAAACAAGCTAGGAAAATATTGTTATCCCCAAAATGGCAGCTTGTCCGGTAAGCTAGCTCATTTTGAAAATATTATTTTTAACCATTTATGCTCATTTTAAGTCCATTCGACAATTGTAATGCTCTACAATGGTGTCATATATTAGAATTTACATATTAATATTTCATTGAATTAAAAGGAAACAAGCTAGGAAAATATTGTTACCCCCAAAATGGCAGCTTGTCCGGTAAGCTAGCTCATTTTGAAAATATTATTTTTAACCATTTATGCTCATTTTAAGTCCATTCAACAATTGTAATGCTCTAAAATGGTGTCATGTATTAGAGTTGACCTATTCTTAATATTTCATTGAATTAACAGGAAACAAGCTAGGACAATATTGTTATCCCCAAAATGGCAGCTTGTCAGGTAAGCTAGCTCATTTTGAAACGCTTATTTTTGACAATTTAAGCAAATTTTAAGTCCATTCGACAATTGTAATGCTCTAAAATGGTGTCATATATTAGAATTTACCTATTATTATTTCATTGAATTAAAAGGAAACAAGCTAGGAAAATATTGTTACCCCCAAAATGGCAGCTTGTCAGGTAAGCTAGCTCATTTTGAAAAGCTTATTTTTGACCATTTAAGCTAATTTTAAGTCCATTCAACAATCGTAATGCCCTATAATGATGTCATATATTAGAGTTGAACCATTATTACTATTTCAATGAATTCATAGGAAACAAGCTAGGAAAATATTCCTGTCCCCAAAATAGTTGTCAAGTAAGCTAGCTCATTTTCAAAAGCTTTTTTTTTTTTTTTTGCCATTGTAGGTCATTTTAAATAGTTTGTAAAACATTACAGTTCAACTCTTCTTACTATATATCTTGAAATAATTTATAAAAAACAAAAAAACTGTTGTGTGGCTTTTAGCCTCAAAGTTGCTGTGAAAAGCCAAATGTGCTGTATTTGTATTTTTATTCAATTCAAAGTGCATTCATGCTGCTAAAGCACAAAAAAGTGCCAAATTGAGCTGTTTTCAATAAAGTAATATTAGTATATATATATATATATATATATATATATATATATATATATATATATATATATATATATCTGCCCCACATCTTTGGAACTCTTTACCACCAGACCTTCGCAACTTAGATTCAATATCCCTCTTCAAATCAAGACTCAAAACACACCTATTCCTGACTGCTTATTCATTGTAATCATCTTTTCTTTTCTCTTTGTTGTTGTTGTTGTTGTTGTTTTTTATCCAATTTGATTTTATTGTTGTGATTTTGTACGGTGTCCTTGAGTGCCCAGAAAGGCGCCTTATAAATAACATTTATTATTATTATTTATTATATATATATATATATATATATATATATATATATATATATATATATATATATATATATATATATATATATATATATATATATATATATATATATATATAAATTAGTATACTGTATATATATATATGTGTATATATATATATATATATATATATATATGTATATATATATATATATATATATATATATATATATATATGTATGTATATATATATATATATATATATATATATATATATATATATGTGTGTACACCGTATTTTTTGGAGTATAAGTCGCTCCGGAGTATAAGTCGCACCGGCCGAAAATGCATAATAAAGAAGGAAAAAAACATTTATAAGTCGCACTGGAGTATAAGTCGCATTTTTGGGGGAAATTTATTTGATAAAACCCAACACCAAGAATAGACATTTGAAAGGCAATTTAAAATAAATAAAGAATAGTGAACAACAGGCTGAATAAGTGTACGTTATATGAGGCATAAATAACCAACTGGTATGTTAACGTAACATATTATGGTAAGAGTCATTCAAATAACTATAACATATAGAACATGCTATACGTTTACCAAACAATCTGTCACTCCTAATCGCTAAATCCCATGAAATCTTATACGTCTAGTCTCTTACGTGAATGAGATAAATAATATTATTTGATATTTTACGCTAATGTGTTAATAATTTCACACATAAGTCGCTCCTGAGTATAAGTCGCACCCCCGGCCAAACTATGAAAAAAACTGCGACTTATAGTCCGAAAAATACGGTATATATATATATATATATATATATATATATGTACTAATTCATATACAGTATTACTTTATTTTATATATATATATATATATGTATATATTACCACAAATATTATTATATATCAATTTATACATCCATCCATTTTCTACCGCTTGCTGGGGATATATATATATATATATATATATATATATATATATATATATATATATATATATATATATATATATATATATATATATATATATATATATATATATATATATATGTATGTATATAGATACATATATATATATATATATATATATTTATATATATATATATATATATATATATATATAATTTATTATTTACTTTTAAATTATATCTCAATTCTGTACACTGCAGCTGGAATTTTTAATTTTCCTGAGGGAACTCTCCTGAAGGAATCAATAAAGTACTATCTATCCATCTAAATAGCTTTGGCTCCCTACGGGTTAAGATTATCATGCATGAATCAGTGATACTAACAATAATAATAAGATGAAAGCAAAACTAAAAAAGTCCTAAATGGTGATGAGTGAAACCGAGTAAAGAAGTCCACAAACACGGCAGCACACTTTCTGTCAAACCAGTTTGACCAGGAGAAGACAGCAGGTGTGCTTACTGTGGGCGCTTACCTTGTTATTGTGGTTGAATTCATTCAAAAATTAGAATAAAATGCACACAAATCAGTCTAAAAACAAAAATGTATTCAGAGGATGAAGTTAAAAAGTCACATTTACACACGGAGTGCACGGTATTATGCGGATATATTTCATATGTTACGATTATTTAGCGTCTTATTGTTTCCTGGTTGGACGTTGCTTTCGTCTCCCAGTCAAAACCTAGTGCAATAATTGATAAATATTCCAAATCACACTGAAAGAGTACTTTGTGAGTTATCGGATCCCAAACTACTTGTAGAAGAAGTACGAGGAAGTAAACAGGGAGCCCACGTCAAAGGTACGTCTTTGATGGGTTGGTGGACACATCCTCTTCATTCCTGGAGGAGTCCAAGGTCTGGTCCAGCTGCAGCTGAGACTTGGTGGACGGCGCCTCGCTTTGCTCCGATGGCGGCGAGTCCTGTCGCTTCAGCTGAGATTTGGTTGAGAGGGCCGAGGACATCTCCGACCCTTGTCTGAGACTACGCTCGGGCCCGTCCGTCCAGGTGGTCCTGGCGAACGGCTCGGACTTTGCCGAGGCCCTCTCGTAGCTGGGAGGCCGGGTGAAAACCGCCCGGGCCGGGGTGGCTTCTGGAATCCGGTTGTGCTGCGAGGACCCGTTTGGGGAGCGGACCACCAGGTATCGAACCGACGGGCTCTTGTCGGCGTCGTGCGCTTTGAGGGGGCACGTGGAGCTGATGAAC
>NC_084556.2:49467500-49545000 GCF_033978685.3 Nerophis lumbriciformis
AACTCTAAAGTGTTTGTGAGTTGTAGTTTGTATTTGTGAATGAATCCAGTGCACAGCTGCAGTAATCAATACAAAATGGCGACGTGAGTGCGCAATGTTTATATAGGAACTTTTGATCCTAATTCAGACTCCCAAGTTAGAGCTCCCGTTTTCTTATTGATTTTATAATGTATATTTGTATAATGTGTGTGTTCTGATAGTGACAGAGAATAGAACAAGGATGGACAATTCAACCCTTAACAATGAGTAGATGAGTGTTGTGTGTATATGTGTAAATAAATGAATACTGAAATTCAAGTATTTCTTTTATTTATACATATATATAGCTAGAATTCACTGAAAGTCAAGTATTTCTTATATATATATATATATCTTAACCACGCCCCCCGCCCCACCCCCCAAAATCAGAGGTCTCAAGGTTTGCAAGTATGCTTTAAGTGCATTTCTTGTATTAAATGAAATAGTTCCACACCAGGTATAAATACAAATAATTTTATTTAGAGCTTTGTATAGGTTCTGAAGTCAGTTTTCAAAAGTGTAAAACATTTAATCACTCTGCTGCAGCCATGGGGTGTTTCCAGGTGTGGCTCATTTTGAAGCAGCCATGTGCTTTCCCTTCGTTAGAACTTGGCACAGATGCAAAAGGACCGTTTGAATCTCAACACAAAAGTCTTGAGGTGTCAGTGGCCTTCAATACAGAGGAAAACCGCACACAATTATGTTAGCTTGAGGAGAGGGTCCCCACCCTTAACTTTAAGAGCTCAGAAGGGTCTTAGCACTCTAGCAAGTTTAACTTCCAGGCAGCAAAACTTAGATATTTTAAAAAGTTACATTTATTAAAAATCGTGAGAAAATAGTTAACTAAAGCAGATTAAACAATCAAACATAAGCGCCTCCACTGGCGGCCGAGCGCGGTGCGGAGTATTTCACAGAGTATCTACCGTCCTTGCGAGCGTGACACTGGCAGCACAGCAGCGCCCCCCCGATGATCAGCAGGCCGGCGGACCCCCAGCCGATGAAGAGCGCGGCGCCGAGCTCCCGCCTCTGCGCGTTGGTGATGACGGGGTTGTAGAAGTCGCGGATGACCACGTGGCCGGACCAGGACACCGGGATGAGGCACAGGATGCCGCCCGCCATAACGAAGACCCCCGCCGCGATGGCCACGCGGCTCTTGGCCAGCTCGTCCTCGATGCAGTTGGTGCACTTGCCCCCGGCGGCGGCCAGCAGGAGGCCCATGAGGGCCAGCAGGATGGAGATGACCACCATGGCGCGGGCCGCCTGCAGGTCCTGGGGCAGCGCCAGCATGGAGTCGTAGACCTTGCACTGCATCTGGCCCGTGCTCTGCTTCACGCAGTTCATCCACAGGCCCTCCCAGAACACCTGCGCCGTCACGATGTTGCTGCCGATGAACGCCGTCACCTTCCACATGGGCAGCGCGCACACGATGATGTCGCCCAGGAAGCCCACGGTCGCCAGGAAGATGCCGAACATCTGGAGGCCTGCGGACGCCATGTCGTCGTGTGGTAGGAAAGGTGCGTGAAGGAGCCTGCTCACCTGCTGCATTTATGTGGCCATGTGACAGCAGGGGCTGCTGTGATTGGCTGTTGGACTTAATTGCAAGTGGAAACACCTGTGAAGACTCTCTCACACACACATGCACTTCTTGGCTGCCTGATTGGGACTCATCACCTCTGAAATGCTGGTAAACTTCTTTTTTTTAATTGATCACCTGACTTTTTTTCATCAACGTTACTCCAATCAAGCTAAGAGTCCACCTGTGCTCCTCAGTTTGTTGTCTCCACACACACCAAGAGAACAGAGCTAAAATGACAACACAGGTGTTTTGAATGTCCACTTTGTATGCTGACGGATGATGTCACCATGGTAGCAGGACGCATGCATGCCCCCTAGTGGACGTATAGTCAGCGCTTTGAGGTCATGACCTGTGAAAGGAGACAAAAACAGTAACCATGTCAAAGCCGCTCGGGTTGCTACGCATTTTGACATTGCCGCAAGTACACTTAAGTCTCCTAAAGGCGTCAATTGTTGCACTTAAAGTGGTCCAAATGTACAGTGCTGGACACTTAGTAGTCGTCTTCTTGGGGACAAAATAACTCAAATAGTTGCAATTCCCCATTAAAAAGTAAAGAGACATAATGAAAAGAAAATGAAGAAAAATATAAAATAGCGTAAAATAAAAAAAATGAAAAAGGGGGGCAAAAGGGAAGAAAATAGAAAATGCAAGAATTTACATTTGAAAAAAATTTAAATAACGACAAAGACAGAAAAAAAAGGAATAAGGCAAAAAGAAGAAAAAACAATTAAAAAAGAAAATGCAAAAAATACAATTTAAGAAAATAGACAAAGACAAAAACTAATTAAAATCTGAAAAACATAAAATAAAGAAAAAACAAGTGAAAGGGGAACAAATGATGACAAAAAGCTGAGAAATATAGTTTGAAAAAGACAAAGTAAACATTTGGCAAAAAAGAAGAAATAGCAAAAATTATTATATTAAAAAATGACAATAATAAAAAGAAGAAGAAAAAGGAAAACGCATCATTATTGGTTTTGAAAGATACATTTGGAAAACACGAAAGAAGGACACAAACACAAAGAAGAAAAAGACTAAAAGGGAAAAAGGCGAATAAGAAAAAAGACTTGAAGAAAGAAGACAGAATTTTTTATATCAAAAAGACAAGCAAGAATAAAACAAACAAGAAGAGAAACCAAGAAAAAGAGGAAAAACAAAGAAAAAAAGAGAAAACAAATTGTTTAAAAGGAAAAAATGTAAAGAAAAAAGGCAAAAAGAAGAGCAAATGAAAACAATTTCTATAAGAAAAAATTAAGGGAATAGAAAATGCAGAAATATGCATTTAATATAATGAAATGGAGACAAAGAAAAACAAAACAAAAAAGTGAAATAAAAATGCAGTAAAACAATAAAGGAACAAAGAAGACAAAACTCATAAAAAAGAAAATGCAAAAAGTACAATTTAGGAAAATAAAAACTAATTAAAATTTGAAAAATATAAAATAATAAAAACAACTAGTGAAAGGGGAACAAATGATGACAAAACGCTGAGGTTTACAGTTTTGTAAAAGATGAAGAAGAAGAAAGTAAATATTTTAAAAAAAGAAGAAAAAGCAAAAAAATAGAAAAGAAAGACAATGAAAAATAAAATGCATCAATATTTGTTTTGAAAGTAAAATTTGGAAAACACAAAAGAAGGGCACAAATACAAATAAGAAAAACACTAAGAAGAAAAAATGAGGAAAAAAGGCAAAAGACTTGAAGAAAGAAGGAAAGACAGAATGTTTTAAATCGAAAAGACAAGCAAGAAGAAAACAAACAAGAAGAGAAACAAAGAAAAAAACTGAAAAATATAAAAGAAGGAAAACGTTTCTAGAAAATGGCAAAGAGAATAGCAAACGTAAAAAAGCACATGCAAAAAAATGTAATTTAAAAATAGAAAAAAACTAAGAAGAAAAAAAATCTGAAAAATATTAAATAAAAAAAATCCAAAAAGACAAAGAAAAAAACAAGGAAAAGGGACCAAATGGGGGGAAAAAAACATATAAATAGTTTTAAAAGAGAAAAAGACAAACAAGAAGAAAAATATAAAAGAAGGAAAATTAACTTCTTAGCCTTTTTTTTAAATAAAATACTACAAACAAGAAGAAAAAGAAGGAAAACAAATTGCAGTATTATTTTTTTAATAAAATAAAACAAAAACAAACAGTTGAAAAATACAAAAGGACACAAATAAACGAAAACAAAGACAGAGAAGGTAAAAAAAAAAGAAGAAGAATTAAGAAAGAAAAAAAGGCGGATTTTTTAAAAAGAAAAACAAAGAAAAAGAAAAACAAAGGATAAGCAGGAAAATATAAAAGGAAAAAAAGACAAGAAAAGTGGGTCAATATTGCGATCTTCATGGACTTGTGACAGCACTCCACAAAGTGACACCTGAGTACTGACGTCTTCCATTCGAGAGCTCGCTAGAGTCTTACTTTGATGACATCATCAATCAGCGGCCTGTGAGCGCCTGACCCTCCAGTGATGGCGGTCTAAGCCGGCGACCTCCCACATGGGCTTGTGTCCCGCCTCTCCAGACGCTATAAAAGTTGTAGTGTCCCGCGAGCCGCTCACACTTTGACACTCGCGTGGCGGTCACAGATGGCGTCTTTGGGCCTGCAGGTTCTGGGCATCGGTCTGGCGGTGCTGGGCTGGATCGGGAACATCCTGATCTGCATGCTGCCCATGTGGAAGGTGTCGGCCTTCATCGGCAACAACATCGTGGTGGCGCAGGCCATCTGGGAGGGTCTGTGGATGACCTGCGTGGTGCAGAGCACGGGCCAGATGCAGTGCAAGGTCTACGACTCCCTGCTGGCGCTGCCGCCGGACCTCCAGGCGGCCCGCGCCATGGTGGTCATCGGCATCCTCTTCGCGCTCTTCGGCCTGCTGCTGTCGGTGGTGGGGGGCAAGTGCACCACCTGCGTGGAGGACAAGGCGGCCAAAGCCCGGGTGGCCATCGCCGCCGGCGTCTTCTTCCTGCTGAGCGGCGCCCTGTGCCTGGTGACCGTGTCGCTGCCCGCCAACACCATCATCAAGGACTTCTACAACCCGGCCGTGCCCGACGCCCAGAGGAGGGAGCTGGGGGCCTGCCTCTACGTGGGCTGGGGGGCTTCTGGACTGCTCCTGATCGGGGGCGCCCTCCTGTGCTGCCAGTGCCCGCCGCCGTCAGGAGGCCACCGCTACGGCGCCGCCAAATACTCGGCCCCCAAACCCAGCAGCCCGGCCAAGGAATTTGTGTGAAGGAGTTTCTTTGTGACTAACCAGACCAGGTCTGTTCATGTAAAAGTCTTTTTAACACCTCTCTGTCCTAAACTTTCACAATAAAAGCCTTTTTTTATCTTTGGTCCAGCAGCCCCTCCTCTTCTTTCGCCACCAAAAGTGAGAAATGTCGTGCTGATTTTTACCCACAATGCATTGTTCCCAACAAAGGATTGTTGGCCCTCAAAGGACGCTGTCACACGTTTGTAAAGAAGACATTACGGAGGCGGGGCATCCATCACGCCGACGCCTCCTGGCAGATGTGCGCTTGTAGACTCGGGAGTCAACACGCATTCTTCTGGCGCATCCCACCGTTTCCTAGCGACGTGAGCGCCAGCGTGCACGGCCGCTGTTGTCTCCGTGACACCGCGTGTAAATCAGTGTCCCTCGCGACGGTCCTCTGGGGAAAACATCTCCGAGACGCCGTCAGGGGCGGCCTGATACAGCCGCCAATACAATACCAACATTGGAGTCTTTTCTTTTCTTTTTTTTTACAATTTATTAATCAATCAAACAAAACAATAACAACAAACATGACACAGAACAATCTAAAGGTAGTGAAACAAAAATGAATATTATCAACAACAGTATCAATATTAGTAACAATTTCAATATAACAGTAATTAAAAATCCCTCATTGACATTATCATTAGACATTAATATATATTAATATATATATATATATATATATATATATATATATATATATATATATAAATATATATATATAAATATATATATATATATATATGTATGTATATATATATATATATATATATATATATATATATATATATATATATATATATATATATATATATATATATATGTATGAAATACTTGACTAGTGCACCCTCACTAAGTGAGGCTCAGGAGGAACACTTTGTGATCAAAAGTAGTGAACAACAATGTAAGACACACATTTTTTATTGCAAGAATGTAAATAAAATAACAATTATTTTTGAATTATTTTACAATTAAAAATTGGTCGGCATATATTTTATTTTGTGAACAAAATGTTAGTGATAATGTTTATCATTAAAAAGGAAAGAAGAAAAAACTAAGAAAAAAAAGGAAAATCTAAAATGGAAAATAAAAATTAAATAAGGAAAAATATAAATGCATGAATACACAATTATCTAAACACAGTTTTGTTTGTATATTTTCAGGATATATATATAAAAATATATATATACATATATATATATATATATATATATATATATATATATATATATATATATATATATATATATATATATATATATATATATATATATCCTGAAAATATGCAAACAAAACTGTGTTTAGATAATTGATACTTCAAACTTGCATAAATAAATATTAAGGAATATAACATAACTTGGCTTCTGAGAGCTTCAAAATGTAATGAATAAAATGCTAAAGTTGTTGATAAACCAGCAATTATTTTAATAATTAAATATGGTCATTTTAAATGAATTATTATGATAATTTAAAATTAATTATTTCCGACATGTTTATTTTAATGTATAATTCTATGGCTGGATGTAATAAGGAGTCAGAAAAAATACAAATAAAAATAAAATTAATTTTGATGTTTTTAGCAAAATATAGTAAAAATGTATTTAGTTTTTTTTTTTTTAAATGAATAAATATATTTATTTTTAGGTAAGATAAACATAATAATACAATCTATCTCTAGTCTGGATGATTTAGTTCTTGTCACCCTGTTGTCATAAAGAAAAGGCTGTCCTCACTCAGGTCCGCATGGAGCTGGAGGGGGCGTGGCCTCCAGCGCCGGCTGAAAATCGGGAGATTTTCGGGAGAATATTTGTCCCGGGAGGTTTTCGGGGGAGGCGCTGAATTTCGTGAGTCTCCCGGAAAATTCGTGAGGGTTGGCAAGTATGTTTTCAACCCATATTCAGTTGAATATGCTACAAAGACAACATATTTGATGTTCAAACTGATAAACATTTTTTTTTTTGCAAATAATCATTAACCTTAGAATTTGATGCCAGCAACACGTGACAAAGAAGTTGGGAAAGGTGGCAATAAATACTGACAAAGTTGAGGAATGCTCATCAAACACTTATTTGGAACATCCCACAGGTGAACAGGCTAATTTGGAACAGGTGGGTGCCATGATTGGGTATAAAAGTAGATTCCATGAAATGCTCAGTCATTCACAAACAAGGATGGGGCGAGGGTCACCACTTTGTCAACAAATGCGTGAGCAAATTGTTGAACAGTTTAAGAAAAATCTTTCTCAACCAGCTGTTGCAAGGAATTTAGGGATTTCACCATCTATGGTCTGTAATATCATCAAAGGGTTCAGAGAATCTGGAGAAATCACTGCACGTAAGCAGCTAAGCCCGTGACCTTCGATCCCTCAGGCTGTACTGCATCAACAAACGACATCAGTGTGTAAAGGATATCACCACATGGGCTCAGGAACACTTCAGAAACCCTCTGTCAGTAACTACAGTTGGTCGCTACATCTGTAAATGCAAGTTAAAACTCTCCTATGCAAGGCGAAAACCGTTTATCAACAACACCCAGAAACGCCGTCAGCTTCGCTGGGCCTGAGCCCATCTAAGATGGACTGATACAAAGTGGAAAAGTGTTCTGTGGTCTGACGAGTCCACATTTCAAATTGTTTTTGGAAACTGTGAACGTCGTGTCCTCCGGACCAAAACCAGCAAACTTATACTAAAAACTAATTTATTGTTCTTAATGGAAAGGCAACAAGGCAAGCGCTCGTTACTCTCGGGGTCTCCTAGCCGCTCAGGCAAATCATATGGTCTAAAAATGCATTTTTCCATCGATAACATGACATCATCGCGCCAAGTGCGTGCTCTTTCAGTCAATTAGTGCGCATATATACAGCCTGGCCCCCGGCCAAAAATTTTTTAATTGTAATTTTGAGGAATTTATCTGAATGTGCATGAACTATTTCTGTTCAAAATTGTTAGAAATGTCAAATGTTTAAAATATTAACTGTCAGTTTACTGTACCGTGCCAACTGTACTACTATAGGAGTATGTATTTTTTTACAATATATACAAAGCTCTAAATAAAATTATTTGTATTGTATTTATACCTGGTGTGGAACTATTTCATTTAATTCAAGAAGCGCACTTAAAGTAAAGCTGTGTGTCAGTGAACATGCTTTAATGTGTGTCACTGCCAACTACAGGACCGGAGTGGAACAGCATCACCATCGCTATAAGAGAGCAGGTTTGACAGGTTACATGTGATAATCCAACCGTTAACGTGGCGATATTAAAAGAAGACCATTTCAAAACCGTATGTTCTCATTAGTTATTATTTAAATGCTGCTAAAAAAAAATAATTTGTGGTTGAAAAACACTGTTCTAATACATAACCTCTTGGCAGCGGTAATAACGGAGCGAATACTTTATTTATCCCACAATTTGGAATTATGTGGTTGCAGCGCAGATACATAAAGCCCACAAAAGTAAGTGGAAAAAGTTAACATGAAAACATAAAGGCATCATTAAAACACAAGGGAAATAAGTCATTAAAGGGGAACTGCACTTTTTCTGTGTAATACTAACTTTTCACCTCCAGGGGTCAAAGTGAAAATGTGCCAAAGACTGAGCACTGTCAGTGAGTTTGGTTGCAAGCCACAAATACTTAGTGAAAATATTCCAATAGATGGCAACTACACTGCAAAAAGTCAATGTTCAAAAACAAGAAAAAATAAATAAATTTTAGGGGTATTTTACTTGAACTAAGCAAAATTATCTGCCAATAGAAAAAGAAAATTTGGCTTGTCAAGACTTTCCAAAACAAGTCAAATTAGCTAACCTCAATGAACTCAAAAATACCTTAAAATAAGTATATTCTCACTAATAACAAGTGCACTTTTCTTGGTTGAAAAAAAAAAAGAGACCTTTTTGCTCAATATGTTGAAAAAAGTTCTTAAATGAAGTAAATGCTAGTGCCATTATCTTGACATAATATGTGCTCGGCATTACATTTCTTGAAACCAGCAAACTTATACTAAAAACTAGTTTGTTTCTTAATGGAAAGGCAACAAGGCAACCGCTTGTTACTCTCGGGGTCTCCTAGCCGCTCAGGCAAATCATATTGTCTAAAAATGCATTTTTCCATCGATAACATGACATCATCGCGCCAAGTGCGTGCTCTTTCAGTCAATTAGTGCGCAACAACAACATGCTTTTTGACGACTTTTAATCGTTGGGTTCTGACGTTGATTTGACCATTTAATTTTGGTAATTTTCCAACCAATATTCTATAACACAAATACAACGTTGAAACATGCTTTTTGACAACATATACTCAATGTCGGGTTCTGACGTTGATTTGACCATTTAATTTTGATAATTTTCCAACCAATATTCTACAAAACAAATGCAATGTTGAAACAACATGCTTTTTGACAACGTTTAATCAATGTTTGGTTCTGACGTTCATTTGACCATTGAATTCTGGTCATTTTAAAACCAAAATTCTATGACACAAATACAACTTTGAAACAACATGCTTTTTGACGACATTTATTCAATGTTGGGTTCTGACGTTGATTTGACCATTTAATTTTGGTAATTTTCCAACCAATATTCTACAACGTTGAAAGAATATATATATATATATATATATATATATATATATATATATATATATATATATATATATATATATATATATATATATATATATAACATTTGTGAATGAACTATTTGTTCAAAATTGTTTGAAATGTCACATGTTAAATGTTTGAATATTAACTGTCCGTTTACTGTACTGTGCCAACTGTACTACTATATGAGTACGTATTTTCTCTTGTTTCATTGAAAATGAAACAGCAAAGTTCATTTGGCTGTCATCTGTTTCAATTATGAGACACAATTGTGTCAAAGTCATGATTTTTTTTTTTTCATGCTTGAAATAAGAAATGATTACTTTAAAAAAAAGTAGTTTTATACTTGTGAGTGTTGATGACACAGCTTTGCAACACTTGATATTTGTCATGTCTGTGCGATCATGTTTTTGTTTTGGTCATGTTCGGTTTTGTTTTTGGACTTTTTGTGCACTTTTGTTTTGTCACCGTAGCAACCATTAGTTTTCACGCATCTGTTTCACGTTTTGAGTCACGCACCTGTTTTCGTTAATCATGTCTATAGTATTTAAGTTCATTGTTTTCAGTTTGTCGTTCTGACGACATCCCCACATTTATGCTCTGCACATTTCTGACTCTTTTTTCATGTCCATCGTTCACGCTGCTCCTTTTTGTCCATGCCAAGTAAGTTTTGTTTATTATTGCCACAGTTAGTGTTTTTTTGTTGTTCATAGTTTTTGCCTTTGTGCAAGTGTTTGGTTTCATAGTTTGTTCTCCGCCATTGTGCGCACCTTTTGTTTACTTCCTTGTTTTGTATTTATAGTGTTTAAATAAAAATGTACCTTCATTCCCGTCTCGCCCGAGCCAACTTTCCGTTGCATCCCGGAAAAGCAAACACCCAGGACCAAGTCATGACAGTTAAGCAAAAGACAAGGCAAGGCATGGACATGGGCATGGACGCTAGAGAGCACGAATAAAACGAGACAATCTGGCACAGAACTAGTGATGGGTCCGGCAACACCGATGCATCGGCGCATGCGTCGAGCTCATAGAGCAAAACCCTGTGTCGGTGCGCGTACCGCTTTTAGAAAGTCACGTGACCGATCATGAGCTGTTTTGGTCACGTGACCGATACGCGAACTGTGTCGCACTGACGCCTCCTCTGTGCCCTGTGAGCGGGTCTTTTCTACAGCCGGAGAAATAATAACTAAGAAGAGAAATCGTCTGAAATGTAATACGTCGGAAAAACTTTTTTTTTTTTTATAAAAATGTGTAAAAAAATAAAATTAAAAAAATTCCCAGTCCACAATCATCCACAACACGTTCTCTTAGATTTCCATGTTATGATACATGTTCACATTATTTATTGACTGTATCTAAAAAAGATAAAAGTATATTTTTTATTTAAATGAAGATATGAAATAATCCTAAATGAAATACAATGACTTGGTTTATATTATTGTATATACTAGGGCAGGGGTCACCAACGCGGTGCCCGCGGGCACCAGGTCGCCCGTAAGCACCAGATGAGTTGCCCGCTTGCCTGTTCTAAAAATAGCTCAAATAGCAGCACTTACCAGTGAGCTGCCTTTATTTTTTAAATTGTATTTATTTACTGGCAAGCAGGTCTCGCTTTGCTCAACATTTTTAATTCTAAAAGAGACAAAACTCAAATAGAATTTGAAAATCCAAGAAAATATTTTAAAGACTTGGTCTTCACTTGGAATAAGCGGTAGAAAATGGATGGATGGTTGGATGGATGGGTCTTCACTTGTTTAAATAAATTCATTTATTTTTTTACTTTGCTTCTTATTACTTTTAGAAATACAATTTTAGAGAAAAAATACAACCTTAAAAATTATTTTAGGATTTTTAAACAAATATACCTTTTTACCTTTTAAATTTCTTCCTCTTCTTTCCTGACAATTTAAATCAATGTTCAAGTAATTTTTAAATTTTTTTATTGTAAAGAATAATAAACATTTTAGCTTCTGTTTTTTCGACGAAGAATATTTGTGAAATATTTCTTCAAACTTACTATGATTAAAATTCCAAAAAATTATTCTGGCAAATCTAGAAAATCTGTAGAATCAAATTTAAATCTTATTTCAAAGTATTTTGAATTTATTTTAAAGTTTTTGTTCTGGAAAATCTAGAAGAAATACTGATTTGTCTTTGTTAGAAATATAGCTTGGTCTAATTTGTTATATATTCTAACAAAGTGCAGATTGGATTTTAAGCAATTTAAAACATGTCATCAAAATTCTAAAATGTATCTTAATCAGGTCAAATTACTAATGATGTTCCATAAATTATTTTTTAAATTTTTTCAAAAAGATTCAAATTAGCTAGTTTTTCTCTTCTTTTTGTCGGTTGAATTTTGAATTTTAAAGAGTCGAAATTGAAGATAAACTATGTTTCAAAATGTTATTTTAATTTTTTTCGTGTTTTCTCCTCTTTTAAACCGTTCAATTAAGTGTTTTTTTTTCATCATTTATTCTCTACAAAAAACCTTCCGTAAAAGGAAAAAAAAATGTACGACGGAATGACAGCCAGAAATACCCATTTTTTTATATATATAAATTTATTTATTTAGCTATTCTTGTTTAAATCACACTTACGTGTAACTTACAAATGACAATATATTTATTTATTTAAGTGTGTATCAAACTGGTAGCCCTTCGCATTAATCAGTACCCAAGAAGTAGTTTTTGGTTTCAAAAAGGTTGGTGACCCCTGTACTAGGGCAAAAAATCAGTGTCAGTTGAGTCGGTCCATAGGTTGCCTGTAGGGATTTTTAATGTCCAGCAGATGTCAGTATTTAGTGACACAGTATCGACACAGTATCAATACAGTTTTGCAATGTGTCGAAACGCTTCATGACGCCTCATCAACCCATCACTACACAGAACAAAGGGAGGAGTGGGCTTATAAAACACATGAGGGTAATAGGGAACAGGTGGAAACAATCAGGGAACCTGGATGACGTCAGACTGATGACACAAAAGGAAGGGCAAGTGACCTGAAACGAGAGGAGAGTTACTTTTCAAACTAAAACATGCAAATCACAAGACAGAAAAACCCAAGACAAGACTTCCCAATATTCTAGTTTCAAGCATGTTTTACTCAATATAGCTCATCAAATCTCAGCAACAAGCTGTCATATCTTACTGAGATCATTTCGGACCAAAACACTTAAAACAAGTAAAACACTCTGACATAAAATCTGCTCAGTGAGAAGAATGATCTTATCAGACAGAAAATAAGCAAATATCACTCTTATTTGAGATATTTAATTTTACTTAGATTTCAGTTTTTGCAGTGCGGTCTTTTTGCACCAATAGCTTCATTCAAGTAAAGGTTGCAGCGCCACCTGGTTGGTCGTCAGTAAAGTTTTGATGTCAAATACTTCCTCCTCCTCCTCCTTGTTGTTTACCCACAAAGGAATCAGGCCGAGCGAGAAACCGGATCCCCAAACTAGCCGAGTCCCTCCCTTGTTTGTCTTGTGTTGAAGTTGCACTGCGAGCTCCATGCAGTGGAGAGTGCTTTGGTCCGGACTGTGTTGACTCTAAACCGCCTTTTGAGCGGCGCGTGAGGGCGGCGACATGCACACGCAGCTGGTGGGCATCATCCTGGGCATCATCGGCCTCCTGGGGACCGGCCTCATCTGCGGACTGCCCGCCTGGAAGGTGACGCCCTTCGTGGGCGCCAACATCATCACCGCTCAGATATTCTGGGAGGGTCTGTGGATGAACTGCGTGATCCAGAGCACGGGCCAATCGCAGTGTAAGGCGTACGACTCCATCTTGGCGCTGCCCCGCGAGCTGCAGGCCTCCCGGGCCCTGGTGTGCGTCTCCTTGGCGGTGGGCGCGGTGGCCGTCGGACTGTTTGTGCTCGGGGCTCGGTGCACCAGCTTCTTCCGCCACGACTGGCCCACCAAGAACAACTTGGGGGTGGCGGCCGGCGTGGTCTTTGTGCTCGCCGGCGTCCTCTGCATCATCCCTGTCAGCGTGATGGCGCACAGCATCATCACGGGCTTCTTCAACCCGCTGCCCACCGAGGAGAGGCGGGGGGAACTGGGCGCCTCCGTCTACGTGGGCTGGGTCTCTGGAGCGCTGCTCGTCATTGGCGGGGTGCTCATTTGCTCAACGTACAGATGCTGAGGGCACATACGTACACTGTTGACTTTCGCTTTACTGTAAGTTTACTGTAGGTTACCCGGCAGGCACGAGACATTGAAACAACGTTGAGAACTTGTTCATTTAGGTCCTGACGTTGAGCAACTCAAACATAACGTTGGAACAACGTGCTTTTTGACGACTTTTAATCAACGTTGGGTTCTGACGTTGATTTGACCATTGAATTTTGGTCATTTTCCAAACAATATTTTATAACACAAATACAACGTTGAAACAACATGCTTTTTGACAACATTTATTCAATGTTGGGTTCTGACACTGATTTGACCATTGAAATTTGGTCATTTTCCAACCAATATTTTATAACAGAAATACAACATTGACACAGCATGCTTTTTGACGACGTTTAATCAATGTTGGGTTCTGACGTTGATTTGACCATTTAATTTTGTCATTTCCCAACCAATATTTTATAACACAAATACAACGTTGAAACAACATGCTTTTTGACGACTTTTAATCAACGTTGGGTTCTGACGTTGATTTGAACATTTAATTTAGGTAATTTTCCAACCGATAATCTACAACGTTGAAACATGCTTTTTGACAACGTTTAATCAATGTTGGGTTCTGACGTTGATTTGACCATTGAATTTTGGTCATTTTCCAACCAATATTTTATAACACAAATGCAACGTTGAAACAACATGCTTTTTGACGACTTTTAATCCTTGGGTTCTGACGTTGATTTGACCATTGAATTTGGGTCATTTTCCAACCAATATTTTATAACAAAAAAACAACATTGAAACAACATGCTTTTTGACGACGTTCAATCAATGTTGGGTTCTGACATTGATTTAACCATTTAATTTTGGTCAATTTCCAACCAATATTTTAAAACGTTGAAACATGCTTTTTGACAACGTTTAATCAACGTCAGGTTTTGACGTTGATTTGACCATTTCATATTGGTAATTTTCCAAACCAAAATTCTACAACACAAATACAACGTTGAAACAACATACTTTTTGACAACATTTAATCAATGTTGGCTTCTGACATTGATTTGACCCTTTAATTTTGGTCATTTACCAACCAATATTCTACAACGTTGAAACATGCTTTTTGACGACCTTTATTCAATGTTGGGTTCTGACGTTGATTTGACCATTGAAATTTGGTAATTTCCCAACCGATATTCTACAAAACAAATACAATGTTGACACAACATGCTTTTTGACAACGTTTAATCAATGTTGGGTTTTGACGTTGATTTGACCATTTCATTTTGGTAATTTTCCAACCAATATTCTACAACACAAATACAACATTAAAACATGCTTTTTAACAACGTTTACTCAATGTTGGGTTCCTACGTTGATTTGACCATTGAATTTTGGTCATTTTCTGACCAATATTCTACGACACAAATACAACGTTGAAACAACATGCTTTTTGAGGACTTTTAATCGTCGGGTTCTGACGTTGATTTGACCATTGAATTTTGGTCATTTCCCAACCAATATTTTATAACAAAAAAACAATGTTGAAACAACATGCTTTTTGACAGCGTTTAATCAATGTTGGGTTCTGACATTTATTAGACCATTTAATTTTGGTCATTTTCCAACCAATATTCTACAACGTTGAAACATGCTTTTTGACAACGTTTAATCAACGTCGGGTTTTGACGTTGATTTGACCATTTCATTTTGGTAATTTTCCAACCAATATTCTACAACACAAATACAACGTTGAAACAACATGCTTTTTGACAACATTTATTCAATGTTGGGTTCTGACATAGACTTGACCATTGGAATTTTTGTCATTTCCCAACCAATATTTTATAACACAAATACAACGTTGAAACAACATGATTTTTGACAATGTTTAATCGTCGGGTTCTGACCTTGATTTGACCATTGAATTTTGGTCATTTACCAACCAATATTTTATAACACAAATACAACATTAAAACATGCTTTTTGACAACATTTATTCAATGTTGGGTTCTGACGTTGATTTGACCATTTAATTTTGGTAATTTCCCAGCCAATATTCTACAACACAAATACAACGTTGAAACAACATGCTTTTTGACAACATTTACTCAATGTCGGGTTCTGACGTTGATTTGACCATTGAATTTTGGTCATTTCCCAACCGATATTCTACAACACAAGCCAAACGCTGAAACAACATGCTTTTTGACAAAGTGTATTAAATGTTGGGTTGTGACGTTGATTTGACCATTGAATTTTGGTCATTTCCCAACCGATATTCTACAACACAAATACAATGTTGAAACAACATGCTTTTTGACAACGTTTAATCGATGTTGGGTTCTGACGTTCATTTGACCATTGAATTTTGGTCATTTTAAAACCAAAATTCTATGACACAAATACAACTTTGAAACAACATGCTTTTTGACGACATTTATTCAATGTTGGTTTCTGACATTGATGTGACCATTTAATTTTGGTAATTTTCCAACCAATATTCTACAACATTGAAACAACATGCTTTTTGACAACATTTACTCAATGTCGGGTTCTGATGATGATTTGATCATTGAATTTTGGTCATTTCCCAACCGATATTCTACAACACAAGCCAAACGTTGAAATAACATGCTTTTTGACAAAGTTTAGTAAATGTTGGGTTGTGACGTTGATTTGACCATTGAATTTTGGTCATTTCCCAACCAATATTTTATAACACAAATACAACGTTGAAACAACATGCTTTTTGACGACTTTTAATCAACGTCGGGTTCTGATGTTGTTTTGACCATTTAATTTTGGTAATTTTCCAACCACTATTCTACAACACAAATACAACGTTGAAACAACATGCTTTTTGACAACGTTTACTCAATGTCGAGTTCTGATGTTGATTTGACCATTGAATTTTGGTCATTTTCCAACCAATATTTTATAACACAAATACAACGTTGAAACAACATACTTTTTGACGACTTTTAATCAACGTCGGGTTCTGATGTTGATTTGACCATTTAATTTTGGTCATTTTCCAACCAATATTCTACGACACAAATACAACGTTGAAACAACATGCTTTTTGACAACATTTATTCAATGTTGGGTTCTGACGTTGATTTGACCATTGAATTTTGGTCATTTTCTAACCAATATTCTACGACACAAATACAACGTTGAAACAACATGCTTTTTGACGACTTTTAATCCTTGGGTTCTGACGTTGATTTGACCATTTAATTTAGGTCATTTCCCAACCAATATTTTATAACAAAAAAACAATGTTGAAACAACATGCTTTTTGACAGCGTTTAATCAATGTTGGGTTCTGACATTTATTAGACCATTTAATTTTGGTCATTTTCCAACCAATATTCTACAACGTTGAAACATGCTTTTTGACAACGTTTAATCAACGTCGGGTTTTGACGTTGATTTGACCATTTCATTTTGGTAATTTTCCAACCAATATTCTACAACACAAATACAACGTTGAAACAACATGCTTTTTGACAACATTTATTCAATGTTGGGTTCTGACATAGACTTGACCATTGGAATTTTTGTCATTTCCCAACCAATATTTTATAACACAAATACAACGTTGAAACAACATGCTTTTTGACAATGTTTAATCGTCGGGTTCTGACCTTGATTTGACCATTGAATTTTGGTCATTTACCAACCAATATTTTATAACACAAATACAACATTAAAACATGCTTTTTGACAACATTTATTCAATGTTGGGTTCTGACGTTGATTTGACCATTTAATTTTGGTAATTTCCCAGCCAATATTCTACAACACAAATACAACGTTGAAACAACATGCTTTTTGACAACATTTACTCAATGTCGGGTTCTGACGTTGATTTGACCATTGAATTTTGGTCATTTCCCAACCGATATTCTACAACACAAGCCAAACGCTGAAACAACATGCTTTTTGACAAAGTGTATTAAATGTTGGGTTGTGACGTTGATTTGACCATTGAATTTTGGTCATTTCCCAACCGATATTCTACAACACAAATACAACGTTGAAACAACATGCTTTTTGACAACGTTTAATCGATGTTGGGTTCTGACGTTCATTTGACCATTGAATTTTGGTCATTTTAAAACCAAAATTCTATGACACAAATACAACTTTGAAACAACATGCTTTTTGACGACATTTATTCAATGTTGGGTTCTGACGTTGATTTGACCATTTAATTTTGGTAATTTTCCAACCAATATTCTACAACGTTGAAACAACATGCTTTTTGACAACATTTACTCAATGTCGGGTTCTGACGATGATTTGATCATTGAATTTTGGTCATTTCCCAACCGATATTCTACAACACAAGCCAAACGTTGAAACAACATGCTTTTCGACAAAGTTTATTAAATGTTGGGTTGTGACGTTGATTTGACCATTGAATTTTGGTCATTTTCCAACCAATATTTTATAACACAAATACAACATTAAAACATGCTTTTTGACAACATTTATTCAATGTTGGGTTCTGACGTTGATTTGACCATTTAATTTTGGTAATTTCCCAGCCAATATTCTACAACACAAATACAACGTTGAAACAACATGCTTTTTGACAACGCTTAATCAATGTTGGGTTCTGACGTTGATTTGACCATTGAATTTTGGTCATTTCCCAACCAATATTTTACAACACAAATACAACATTGAAACATGCTATTTGACTATGTTTATTCAATGTTGGGTTCTGATGTTGACTTGACCATTGAAATTTGGTCTCAATTTACAAATACAACTATTTTGCAACGTTGTTTTAAAAAACATGTATGTATAATCAACGTTGTATCGATGTTGGGTTACTTTAGCTTTACTTGATTCTTGCCTTGGTCGGAAACTTTTCCTACTTGAATGTAGTGCACAAACTGTAGCAGCAAGAGTTTTATCGTGGAGAAAGCGTGAGATTGTAAATATTGCTTATAATTGCTTAGTTGTTGTAAGGTTTCATCTCAACTGTCGTGCCATCCAGCGTTTCTGTGAAGTGTAAATAATTTCATTTTTCGAAACGTGCTGGTGTTTGGTTACAATTGAGCTTCTTTCAAAGCAGCGAAGTTGATGTAAGAAATACGTGCAAATTAAATGTTAAGATAAATTACTGCCAAAAGTTTTGTTCTTGGAAAAATAACCTTTAAAACTGAAAAATCTACTTTTCATGTTGAATATTGAAAAATACATCTGTGTACTTAAAATAAAAACAATCCACTCTGGTAATTATTTTGAAGACATTTTTATTTCTGTTTTCACTTTCATACAAATGTACATGTTGATATTAGAGTTGCTGTTTTTTCAGATTCAAATCTTTTATTTTGTAGTTTTAGACATTTAGGCCAAATTTAAGCTAGGAGCATGTCATCAACTGGGAGGGGCGTGGCATCATGGCAGACATCTTGGCAAAAAAAGATAGGCGAGTGCACCCTCACTAAGTGAGGCTCAGGAGGAACACAATGTAAGACACACATGTTTTATTCCAAGAATGTAAATAAAATAATTATTTTTTAAGAATTTTACAATTAAAAATAGGTCGGCATATATTTTATTGTGTGATCAAAATGTTAGTGATAATGTTTTGTCGAGTGGTTGCAATTCATCATTAAAAAGGAAAGAAGAAAAATACCAAGAAAAAAAAAGGAAAATCTAAAATGGAAAAAAAAAATTAAATAAGGAAAAGTAAAAATGCATAAATACACATTTATAAAATAAAGGAAAAAGACAAAAATAAGACAAAAATAAAAGAGTAAACAAATTAGAAAAAAAGAAGAAAAAAAGAAAAAAAGAAAAGCAGACAAAATGCTAAAAAGCAGAAAGAAATATAGAATAAAATTAAGAAAATGAAGATTAAGAAGAATAAAAAGGAAATAAAACAAATGCCAAAATCTTAATTTTAAAATGAAAACAAAAATAAAAAGATAAAAAACCAAAAAGAAGCAAAACTTTGAAAAAAGAGAACAATATAAAATTAGGGGGAAAAAAAGAAAAAGAAAAAAAGAAAAAGAGAATAAAAAAATAAAATACAGAATAATGGAACAAAAAGAAAAAGACAAAAAAAAAAATCGCAGAAAAATGGAAATGTAAAAAAAACACAACCAAAACTATAAAGATAGAAAATTGAGAGATGGAAAAATGCAGATACATACTTTTTTATTTTAATGAAAAAAAACTAAAAAAAGAAAAGAGCAAAGAGCAGGGAACAAACAATCACAGACATTAGTGCACTAAGGAGACTATGATCCAGACCTGTTCAACAGGCACAGCTGGCATATACAGCAGCCTGGTTGGCAACAGTGACAGGAAATAGACACCAAAATAAGAGCGCTGGACAGGAAAAGACCCAGAACACAGGAAGTTGATAACAAAGGACCATGACAGTTAGTACACAAATACAGTAATGTATCTGGGACAATACTACTTTGCTAACATATGCGTATTAAGTACACAGTACACATACTGAAGTGTACTGTCAGAAGTATTCCATTCCAGACACATTTATCTTCATTCAGTATAGATCACAGCAACAAAACAAAAAAGCTTTGAATATTAACTTGCGTATTAGACAGAAATGAAATAATAATGAAAGATTTTGGAATGAATTCACTCTTCAATGTCAAGAAGAGTCTTGGAAAAAACAAGACACTGAGAAGTTCTTTGCAGGATTCTGGAATCTTCTACCGTCTTCTCATCTGCAAATGTGAAACATAGGTCAGCCAAACACAAATAGGACACACACATATTCTTGTATTTGTTACCTTCTTGAGACCTCCGAAAAATGACTACATCTTTAGGACCACCCTTTCTAAACATATAAAGATGTGTAATTACAACATTAATAATGTATACTTAATATGCAAATATAAAAAAGGTAAACTTTTAGTAATTAACATTTTTTTTTTGGTAATAGGTTTTTAATCTTCATTATTTACTTTAAGTTATTAAAGTATGTCTCTATATACATATTTATTTATTTATTTATTTTTAATTAATTTTGGCCATTCAATTTTTTTACACACACTTGTTATTTCATAAGTTGACCAGAGGGGGAGCACTTTTAAAACCGACACACAGTCACCACCAGTGGTGCAAATGAGACATTCTCTATTAGTTGCAATGCTTTTCTCTATTGGGACCATGATTTTGGTCTTACGGTCCTCATATGGAAGGTACTTTTCCTTGTTGATGTCTCAAGAAAGGTAGAAATACAAGAACACACACACATATTCTTGTATTTGTTACCTTCTTGAGACCCGTGAAAAATGCCTACCTCTTGAGGACCAGCCTTTCTAGACATATAAAGATGTGTATTTACAACATTAATAATAAATACATACTATGCAAATATAAAAAAGGTAAGCTTTTAGTTAATTTTAAAAATATTTTGTTTGTAATTGGTTTTTAATCATCATTATTTAATTCAAGATATTACAGTATGTCTCTATATACATATTTATTTATTTATTTATATAAATTTTGCCCAAAGGGGGCGCATTTCAATTTCTTACACACACTTTTTATAACATATGTTGGCCAGAGGGGGAGAACTTAATTTTTTTACACACACTTGTTATTTCATATGTTGACCAGAGGGGGAGCACTTTTAAAACCAACACACAGTCAATTTGAAAAATCCCTCCTTTTTGGGACCACCCTCATTTTGATAGATTTCACCACCAGGGGTGCAAATGAGACATTCTCTATTAGATGCAATGCTTTTCTGTATTGGGGCCATGATTTGGGTCCTACGGTCCTCATATGGAAGGTACTTTTCCTTGTTGATGTCTCAAGAAGGGTAGAAATACAACAACACACACACACATATTCTTGTATTTGTTACCTTCTTGAGACCCGTGAAAAATGCCTACCTTTTGAGGATCACCCTTTCTAGACATATAAAGATTTTTATTTACAGCATTAATAATAAATACATACTATGTAAATATAAAAAAGGTAAGCTTTTAGTTATCTTTTTTACATTTTTTTTGCTTGTAATTGGTTTTTAACCTTCATTATTTAATTCAAGATATTATAGTATGTCTCTATATACATATTTATTTATTTATTTGTATTGATTTTGCCCAAAGGGGGCGCATTTCAATTTCTTACACACACGTATTATTACATATGTTGGCCAGAGGGGGAGAACTTACATTTTTTACACACACTTGTTATTTCATATGTTGACCAGAGGAGGAGCACTTTTAAAACCGACACACAGTCAATTTGAAAAATCCCTCCTTTTTGGGACCACCCTCATTTTGATAGATTCCACCACCAGGGGTGCAAATGAGACATTCTCTATTAGATGCAATGCTTTTCTGTATTGGGACCATGATTTGGGTCCTACGGTCCTCATATGGAAGGTACTTTTCCTTGTTGATGTCTCAAGAAGGGTAGAAATACAAGAACATACACACACATATTCTTGTATTTGTTACCTTCTTGAGACCCGTGAAAAATGCCTACCTCTTGAGGACCACCCTTTATAGACATATAAAGATTTTTATTTACAGCATTAATAATAAATACATACTATGTAAATATAAAAAAGGTAAGCTTTTAGTTATTTTTTTTAAATTTTTTGTTTGTAATTGGTTTTTAATCTTCATTATTTAATTCGAGTTATTACAGTATGTCTCTATATACATATTTATTTATTTATTTATTTGTATTAATTTTGCCCAAAGGAGGCACATTTTAATTTCGTACACACACTTATTATTACATATGTTGGCCAGAGGGGGAGAACTTAATTTTTTTACACACACTTGTTATTTCATATGTTGACCAGAGGGGAAGCAATTTTAAAACCGACACACAGTCAATTTGAAAAATCCCTCCTTTTTGGGACCACCCTCATTTTGATAGATTTCACCACCAGGGGTGCAAATGAGACATTCTCTATTAGATGCAATGCTTTTCTGTATTGGGGCCATGATTTGGGTCCTACGGTCCTCATATGGAAGCTACTTTTCCTTGTTGATGTCTCAAGAAGGGTAGAAATACAACAACACACACACATATTCTTGTATTTGTTACCTTCTTGAGACCCGTGAAAAATGCCTACCTCTTGAGGATCACCCTTTCTAGATATATAAAGATTTTTATTTACAGCATTAATAATAAATACATACTATGTAAATATAAAAAAGGTAAGCTTTTACTTATCTTTTTTAAATTTTTTTGCTTGTAATTGGTTTTTAATCTTCATTATTTAATTCAAGATATTATAGTATGTCTCTATATACATATTTATTTATTTGTATTAATTGACCACCCTCATTTTGATAGATTTCACCACCAGACATTCTCTATTAGATGCAATGCTTTTCTCTATTGGGACCATGATTTGGGTCTTACGGTCCTCATATGGAAGGTACTTTTCCTTGTTGATGTCTCAAGAAGGGTAGAAATAAAAGAACACACACACACACACTCACACGTAGTCCACGTTGGACGAGGCGCTCTTGGCGGACACAAACTTGGCGGGCGCGTAGGGGCGCCTGTCGCTGGGGGGGCAGTTGTTGCAGAGAATCCCCCCCCCCAGCAGCAGCATGGCGGCCGAGCCCCAGCCGATGTAGAGCGCGGCGCCGAGCTCCCGCCTCTGAGCGGCGGTCACCAGCGGGTTGTAGAAGTCCCGGATGACGGTGTGGGCCGACCACGACACGGGGATCATGACGAGCAGGGCGCCGATGACGAACATGACGCCCGCCACGATGCACGCTTTGGCCTTGGCCGTCTCGTCCTCCACGCAGTTGGTGCACTTCCCGCCGGCCGCCGCCACCAGAACGCCCAACACGCCCACCATCACCGAGACCACCACCATGGCGCGGGCCGCCTGCAGGTCCTGCGGCAGCGCCAGCATGGAGTCGTAGACCTTGCACTGCATCTGGCCCGTGCTCTGCACCACGCAGGTCATCCACAGGCCCTCCCAGATCACCTGCGCCGTCACGATGTTGGCGCCGACGAACGCCGTCACCCGCCACATGGGCAGGGCGCACGTGACGATGGCGCCCAACCAGCCCATGAAGGCCAGCAGCACGGCCAGCATCTGGAGGCCCTGAGACGCCATCGCCGACGCTTGGGGATCCAAAGTGATGTTTGCTGCCGACTCTCGGTCTCGTACGACGTCGAGGGGCGGAGCTTGTGAGCTCGCACACAATAGACGAAAACTGAGACCTGTGGGGTTTTTTTTTTTTTTGGTTTTCTTCCTCCTTTTCTTCTTTGTTTTCACACCCGAGCTTTGTCACCTGCAGCGAGGATCCACAATGGCCCACCTGTGCATGCGCACACACACACACACACACACACACACACACACACACACACACACGCACGCACTCCCACAGCAGTGTCGCCTTGAGCAAACACTTGATGTGAGAGTTTCGGTGTTTTTATTCAAACTGAGGTACAAACCCCGTTTCCATATGAGTTGGGAAATTGTGTTAGATGTAAATATAAACGGAATACAATGATTTGCAAATCCTTTTCAACCCATATTCAGTTGAATATGCTACAAAGACAACATATTTGATGTTCAAACTGATAAACTTTTTTTTTTTTTTTTGCAAATAATCATTAACTTTAGAATTTGATGCCAGCAACACGTGACAAAGAAGTTGGGAAAGGTGGCAATAAATACTGATAAAGTTGAGGAATGCTCATCAAACACTTATTTGGAACATCCCACAGGTGTGCAGGCTAATTGGGAACAGGTGGGTGCCATGATTGGGTATAAAAACAGCTTCCCAAAAAAATCCTCAGTCTTTCACAAGAAAGGATGAGGCGAGGTACACCCCTTTGTCCACAACTGCGTGAGCAAATAGTCAAACAGTTTAAGACATACTTGCCAACCTTGAGACCTCCGATTTCGGGAGGTGGGGGGAGGGGTGGGCGTGGTCGGGGTGGGACGGGGGCGTGGTTGGGGGCGTGGCTAAAAGGGGAGGAGTATATTTACAGCTAGAATTCACCAAGTCAAGTATTTCATATATATATATATATATATATATATATATATATATATATATATATATATATATATATATATATACATATATATATATATACATATATATATATATATATATATATAAGAAATACTTGACGTTCAGTGAATTCTAGCTATATATATATATATATATATATATATATATATATATACATATATATATATATACATATATATATATATATATATATATATATATATATATATATATATATATATAAAAGAAATACTTGAATTTCAGTGTTCATTTATTTACATACATACACACACATATGCACTAGATGGCAGTTCAGTGAGTTCTAGCTATATGTATATGTATATATATATATATATATATATATATATATATATATATATATTTATTTTATCATATATATATTTTTTTTTTATTATATATATATATATACATATATATATACATATATATATATATATATATATATATATATATATATATATATATATATATATATATATATATATATATATAAAAGAAATACTTGAATTTCAGTGTTCATTTATTTACATACATACACACACATATGCACTAGATGGCAGTATTGTCCTGTTTAAGAGTGTCACAACATTGCTGTTTACGGCAGACGAACTGCTTTACGGTATACAAAAAAGTGACTGCTGTTGTTGTGTGTTGTTGCCACGCTGGGAGGACGTTAATGAAACTGCCTAACAATAAACCCACATAAGAAACCAAGAACTCGCCTTCCATCATTCTATAGTTATAACGTAATTGGGCAGGTATGCTTTTTTATATTGTGGAGGACCTGAGTCCGCCTGAATTTCGGGAGATTTTCGGGAGAAAATTTGTCCCGGGAGGTTTTCGGGAGAGGCGCTGAATTTCGGGAGTCTCCCGGAAAATCCGGGAGGGTTGGCAAGTATGGTTTAAGAACAACGTTTCTCAAAGTGCAATTGCAAGAAATGTAGGGATTTCAACATCTACGGTCCATAATATCATCAAAAGGTTCAGAGAATCTGGAGAAGTCACTGCACGTAAGCGGCATGGCCGGAAACCAACATTGAATGACCGTGACCTTCGATTCCTCAGACGGCACTGTATCAAAAACAAACATCAATCTCTAATAGAGATGATAAATGCGTTAAAATGTAATATCGGAAATTATTGGCATCGTTTTGTTTTCTTTTCTTTTCTTTAAATTAAATCAACATAAAAAACACAAGATACACTTACAATTAGTGCACCCACCCGAAAAACCTCCCTCCCCCATTTACACTCATTCACACAAAAGGGTTGTTTCTTTCTGTTATTAATATTGTGGTTCCTACATTATATATCAATATATATCAATACAGTCTGCAAGGGATACAGTCCGTAAGCACACATGATTGTGCGTGCTGCTGGTCCACTAATAGTACTAACCTTTAACAGTTAATTTTACTCATTTTCATTAATTACTAGTTTCTATGTTACTGTTTTTATATTGTTTTACTTTCTTTTTTATTCAAGAAAATGTTTTTATTTTATTTATCTTGTTTTATTTTATTTTTATTTTTTTTAAATACCTTATCTTCACCATACCTGGTTGTCCAAATTAGGCATAATAATGTGTTAATTCCACGACTGTATATATCGGTTGATATCGGTATCGGTTGATATCGGTATCGGTAATTAAAGAGTTGGACAATATCAGAATATCGGATATCGGCAAAAAGCCATTATCGGACATCACTAATCTCTAAAGGATATCACCACATGGGCTCAGGAACACTTCAGAAAACCACTGTCAGTAAATACAGTTAGTCGTTACATCTGTAAGTGCAAGTTAAAGCTCTACTATGCAAAGCGAAAGCCATTTATCAACAACATCCAGAAACGCCGCCCGAGATCATCTAAGATGGACTCATGCAAAGTGGAAAAGTGTTCTGTGGTCTGACGAGTCCACATTTCAAATTGTTTTTGGAAATATTCGACATCGTGTCATCCGGACCAAAGGGGAAGCGAACCATCCAGACTGTTATCGACGCAAAGTTCAAAAGCCAGCATCTGTGATGGTATGGGGGTGCATTAGTGCCCAAGGCATGGGTAACTTACACATCTGTGAAGGCACCATTAATGCTGAAAGGTACATACAGGTTTTGGAAGAACATATGCTGCCATCTAAGCGCCGTCTTTTTCATGAACGCCCCTGCTTATTTCAGCAAGACAATGCCAAGCCACATTCAGCACGTGTTACAACAGCGTGGCTTCGTTAAAAAAAAGAGTGCGGGTACTTTCCTGGTCCCGCCTGCAGTCCAGACCTGGCTCCCATCGAAAATGTGTGGCGCATTATGAAGCGTAAAATACGACAGCGGAGACCCCGGACTGTTGAACGACTGAAGCTCTACATAAAACAAGAATGGGAAAGAATTCCACTTTCAAAGCTTCAACAATTAGTTTCCTCAGTTCCCAATCGTTTATTGAATGTTGTTCAAAGAAAAGGTGATGTAACACAGTGGTGAACATGCCCTTTCCCAACTACCTAGTTAATTAATATTTGCAAAAAAAAAAAAAATATTTTATGAGTTTGAACATCAAATATGTTGTCTTTGTTTTGCATTTGTCATGTCTGTGTAATCATGTTTTGTTTAGTTATTGGACTCTTTAGTTTCTGGCTTTTCACTCCCTTGTCTTGTTTCCATGGTTACCCATTAGTTTCACCTGTTCCACGTTTGGACTCATTGTGCACTCTTGTTTGTCACCATAGCAACCCATTAGTTTTCACCTGCCCTCACGACTCACGCACCTGTCTTTAATCATGTCATTATTATTTAAACCCATTGTTGCCAGGAAGTCTCCCTGGCGACATCATACCCCTGACTTTCTGCTTCTCACTCTGTTTACCTCTGCGCACTTCATGCCATGTCGAGTAAGTTTTTTTTCGATTCATGCCACAGTTAGCGACTTTTGTTCATGTACATAGTTTTTTGCCCACGTGCAAGTCTTTTTGTTTCGTTAGTCAAGTTTGTACTTCCGCCTTGAGCGCACTTTTTGTTCCTTTGTTAGTGTAAAATAAATATTGTCTTCACCTTCACGCCATGTCTGGTCCAAATGTTCATTTGCACCACGGGAGAACAAACCACGCCATAGTCCAAGTCTTGACAGCATTCAATTGAATATGGGTTAGAGATGCGCGGATAGGCAATTATTTCATCCGCAACCGCATCAGAAAGTCGTCAACCATCCGCCATCCACCCGATGTAACATTTGATCAGAACCGCACCCGCCCGTTGTTATATATCTAATATAGACGATGCAAGGCATTAGTGAGGTTATAAAGCTTTTGCCTGTTAAAGAAAGGAGACTGATCCAATGCATCACAGACATTCGCGTGCCACGCTGTCATGACCCAGACGCACACCAGTGCGCAATCATATGGGAGCCGCGCTGAGCGCACCTCCAAGCGCGTCTCGCTGCCGGCGACGGCCGGGTATGGGCCCGACGCTCCAGCGCCATCCATTTTCAGGGCTAGTTGATTCGGCAGGTGGGTTGTTACACACTCCTTAGCAGGTTCCGACGTCCATGGCCACCGTCCTGCTGTCTATATCAACCAGGGTGAGCCCCACCCCTTTCGTGAGCGCACTGCGCGCGGAGTGACCCCTGTTACAAGCCCCCGGCCACGGGGGTGGCGGCTGCTTACCTGCTGCGCGTGACGCCGGCCGCGGCGAAGGCGGACGAGGCGGGGTGTCGGTGCGGTGGGCACGGTGGTGACCCTGGACGTGCGTCAGGCCCTTCTCGCGGATCGCCTCAGCTACGGCTCCCGGTGGGGCCCTCTCGGGGGAAGGGGCCTCGGTCCCAGACCCCGGCGAGGCGTCCCTTCTCCGCTCCGTAAAAGTGTCCATCTCTTTTTTTTTTTTCTTCTGTTGTGGCATATGCTGCAGGTGCCTGCTCGTTTTTCGTATGTGGGTAACAACATTTAACTATGTATATATATTTCCCAATTGGTTTAACTGCCACCCGCCTGAATCTATTTAAAATCTAATTTTTTTTAATTTCAACCGCCCGACCCGACCCGACCCGACCCGACCCGACCCGACCCGACCCGCGGATAAAATCTAATTTTTTTTTATTTCATCCGCCCGATCCGCGGATAATCCGCGGACCCCGCGGTTGTGCCCGCAAACCGCGCATCTCTAATATGGGTTGAAAAGGATTTGCAAATCATTGTATTCCGTTTATATTTACATCTAACACAATTTCCCAACTCATATGGAAACGGGGTTTGTAATATAAAAAAAAAAAATATATATATATATATATATATTAGAGATGCGCGGTTTGCGGGCACAACCGCGGAGTCCGCGGATTATCCGCGGATCGGGCGGATGAAATTTAAAAAAATTAGATTTTATCCGCGGGTCGGGTCGGGTCGGGCGGTTGAAAAAAATTAGATTTTAAATAGATTCAGGCTGGTGGCAGTTAAATCAATTCGGAAATATATATACATAGTTAAATGTTGTTACCCACATACGAAAAACGAGCAGGCACCTGCAGCATATGCCACAACAGAAGAAAAAAAAAAAAAGAGATGGACACTTTTACGGAGCGGAGAAGGCCCCCGACGCCTCGCCGGGGTCCGGGACCGAGGCCCCTTCCCCCGAGAGGGCCCCACCGGGAGCCGTAGCTGAGGCGATCCGCGAGAAGGGCCCGACGCACGTCCAGGGTCACCACCGCGCCCACCGCACCGACACCCCGCCTCGTCCGCCTTCGCCGCGGCCGGCGTCACGCGCAGCAGGTAAGCAGCTTACCTGCCCGCCACCCCCGTGGCCGGGGGCTCGTAACAGGGGTCACTCCGCGCGCTCCGCCCGCGCAGCTTACCTGCCCGCGCAGCTTACCTGCCCGCCACCCCTGTTGCCGGGGGCGCGTAACAGGGGTCACTCCGCGCGCAGTGCGCTCACGAAAGGGGTGGGGCTCACCCTGGTTGATATAGACAGCAGGACGGTGGCCATGGAAGTTGGAACCCGCTAAGGAGTGTGTAACAACCCACCTGCCGAATCAACTAGCCCTGAAAATGGATGGCGCTGGAGCGTCGGGCCCATATACCCGGCCGTCGCCGGCAGCGAGACGCGCTTGGAGGTGCGCTCAGCGCGGCTCCCATATGATTGCGCACTGGTGTGCGTCTGGGTCGTGACAACATGGCACGCGAATGTCTGTGCTGCATTGGATCAGTCTCCTTTCTTTAACAGGCAAAAGCTTTATAACCTCACTAATGCCTTGCATCGTCTATATTAGATATATAACAACGGGCGGGTGCGGGCGGATGGCGGGCAGATGCGGTTCTGATCAAATGTTAGATCGGGTGGATTGCGGATGGTTGACGACTTTCTGATGCGGTTGCGGATGAAATAATTGCCTATCCGCGCATCTCTAATATATATATTTTTATATTACAAACCCCGTATATATATATATATATATATATATATATATGTATATATTATATAAAAAAAATATTTTGATAAAAATAAAAAAAGCCTGCGTCTTCTTGATTGTTCGCGTTCATTGAACAACGAACATTCACGAGTTCATAACGTGTGAATAAAACATTCTGAGTATTTACTCGAGCAGACACTGTAACTTGTTGGGCGAACCAAGAAACGTTTGTGTGCCGCACCTAAACCTGACCAACAAGAAACACTGCTGCCCTCTTTTCACTAACGGCAACCTCTGTGCGTGTGTGTGTGTGTGTGTGTGTGTGTGTGTGTGTGTGTGTGTGTGTGTGTGTGTGTGTGTGTGTGGGTGTGTGTGTGCAAAGAAAAAGGGGTGCGGTGTGATTTGTTAACAAAATATTTATTTACGTGAAACATCAGCAATAAGAAATCATGTTTCAAAAGGATTGGTAATAAGAACAACGTTTGTACAAATATGGTGCGCGTATACAAAACAACTTCCTGTCCGACTATAATGTCCCAGTAAACATTTCGTCCTCTTTTCCTTACACAAAGTCTTTGCCGGACGCCGGCGCCGAGGCATCGGAGCGCGCGGCGCTGTAGCGAGCCGTGTAGGACTCCTCGCCCTTGGCGGGGCAGTTGCAGCACAGCATGCCTCCCCCGATGATCATCAGGGCGGCCGCCCCCCAGCCGATGTAGAGCGCCGCCCCCAGCTCTCTCTTCTGGGCGCTGACCACCAGCGGGTTGTAGAAGTCTCGGATCACGCTGTGCGCCGTCCAACACACGGGGACCAGGCAGAGGACGCCGGCGATGATGAAGACCGCGCCGGCGGCGATGGCCACCTTGGTCTTGGAGGCCGGGTTCTTCACGCAGTTGGTGCATTTCCCCCCGGCCACCGCCAGCAGGATGGCCATGACGCCCACCACGATGGAGATGACCATGAGGGCGCGGGCGGCCTGCAGGTCGGAGGTGAGCGCCAGCATGGAGTCGTAGACCTTGCACTGCATCTGCCCCGTGCTCTGCACCACGCAGCTCATCCACACGCCCTCCCACATGGTCTGCGAGGTGACGATGTTGCTGCCGATGAACGCCGTCACCCTCCACATGGGGAGGGCGCACGTGACGATGGCCCCGATCCAGCCGAGGATCCCCAGGGCGGCGCCCAGGATTTGGAAGCCCGCTGACACCATGGCTCTTCCTCCGTCTGCTTTTTTGTTTTTGTCTCTGAGGTGGCTGAGTCTGCAATGTGGGGGGAGGATTCGGAGGAGAGCAGGTACATATCACTTCTCTGAAAGGGGCGGGGCCAAAGCCAAATCACAGGGTCCACCCCCAGTCGGGCCAGAACCTGTTAGTCCGGCCGCCTCGGCGAGCACACTTGACAATAACAAATAACAACAGCCCCTTTTAATGCCCCCCCCCCCCCCCCCCCCAGCACCCTCAACCCAACCCCCGCCCACCTCAGGTTTCACCTTAAGGTGCAGGAGTGACTCACTCTGTTAAATAACACCGCCTTGCCAAATATGGTCACGTCCTGGGCCGCCGCTGTGACGCACAAACAAATATGTTGCGTCTCAATTACAAACCCCGTTTCCATATGAGTTGGGAAATTGTGTTAGATGTAAATATAAACGGAATATTTGCAAATCCTTTTCAACCCATATTCAGTTGAATGCACTACAAAGACAACATATTTGATGTTCAAACTCATAAACTTTATTTTTTTTTTGCAAATAATAATTAACTTAGAATTTCATGGCTGCAACACGTGCCAAAGTAGTTGGGAAAGGGCATGTTCACCACTGTGTTACATGGCCTTTCCTTTTAACAACACTCAGTAAACGTTTGGGAACTGAGGAGACACATTTTTGAAGCTTTTCAGGTGGAATTCTTTCCCATTCTTGCTTGATGTACAGCTTAAGTTGTTCAACAGTCCGGGGGTCTCCCTTGTGGTATTTTAGGCTTCATAATGCGCCACACATTTTCAATGGGAGACAGGTCTGGACGACAGGCAGGCCAGTCTAGTACCTGCACTCTTTTACTATGAAGCCACGTTGATGTAACACGGGCTTCATAGTACATGATGTCTTGCTGAAATAAGCAGGGGCGTCCATGGTAACGTTGCTTGGATGGCAACATATGTTGCTCCAAAACCTGTATGTACCTTTCAGCATTAATGGTGCCTTCACAGATGTGTAAGTTACCCATGTCTTGGGCACTAATACACCCCCATACCATCACAGATGCTGGCTTTTCAACTTTGCGCCTATAACAATCCGGATGGTTCTTTTCCTCTTTGGTCCGGAGGACACGACGTCCACAGTTTCCAAAAACAATTTGAAATGTGGACTCGTCAGACCACAGAACACTTTTCCACTTTGTATCAGTCCATCTTAGATGAGCTCAAGCAACAGCGAAGCCGACGTCGTTTCTGGGTGTTGTTGATAAACGGTTTTCGCCTTGCATAGGAGAATTTTAACTTGCACTTACAGGTGTAGCGACCAACTGTAGTTACTGACAGTGGATTTCTAAAGTGTTCCTGAGCCCATGTGGTGATGTCCTTTACACACTGATGTCGCTTGTTGATGAAGTACAGCCTGAGGGATCGAAGGTCACGGGCTTAGCTGCTTACGTGCAGCGATTTCTCCAGATTCTCTGAAGCCTTTGATGATATTACGGACCGTAGATGGTGAAATCCCTAAATTCCTTGCAATAGCTGGTTGAGAAAGGTTTTTCTTAAACTGTTCAACAATTTGCTGACGCATTTGTTGACAAAGTGGTGACCCACGCCTGACATTCCCAAATCATTTTTTTAGATCTTTACGATGGAAAGTGTAGCTGCCATTATGATGTGCAGTGATGTTTTCTAATGACCGGAAGTCTTGAACTATACAAAGTATTTCAATGGTTGGAATCTGCGCTTTTGCATGATATACTAGTTACTTTAGCGCCGCCCTAGTGGCTCTCTGAAGCTTTTTAAAAAATGTATGAAAAATGGAAAAAGATGAGGGGAAAAAAATCTATTTTTTGTTTTAATATGGTTTCTGTAGGAGGACAAACATGACACAAGCCTCCCTAATTGTTACAAAGCACACTGTTTATATTAAACATGCTTCACTGATTCGAGTATTTGGCGAGCGCCGTTTTTGTCCTACTAATTTTGGCGGTCCTTGAACTCACCGTAGTTTGTTTACATGTATAACTTTCTCCGACTTCCTAGGACGTGTTTTTATCCTTTTTCTGTCTCATTTTGTCCGCCAAACTTTTAATTTTGTGCATGAATGCACAAAGGTGAGTTTTGTCGATGTTATTGACATGTGTAGAGTGCTAATCAGACATGTTTGGTCACTGCATGACTGCAAGCTAATCGATGCTAACATGCTATTTAGGCTAGCTATATGTACATATTGCATCATTATGCCTCGGTTTGTAGCTATATTTGAGGTCATTTAGTTTCCTCTAAGTCCTCTTAATTAGGGCCCGCATGGCCCATTGTAAAAGGAATCCCAACGGGAGTCCTTTTGCAATGGGACATAAGGACCTATTGTTTTTCTAAGGTTTTATTATTATTCCGCCGCCTCTTTGAGCACTAATTTGACCCACTTAACATGCTTCAAAACTCACCATATTTGACCCACACATCAGGACCTGCGTAAATTGTCTTTTAATAAAAAAAACGAACCCCAAAACTCAAAATTGCGCTCTAGCGCCCCCCTAGAAAGAAAACTGCTTATAACTCCCAGTACGAATGTTGTAGAGACATGAAACAAAAACCTCTATGTAGGGCTCACTTAGCCCTACTTTTCATTAATTAATTTCCTCGGGCAAAAATCAACAGGAAGTTGGCAATTCCCCCTTCAAGACAAAAATGTACTAAAAACAGTCACTTTTGCCTCTTTGAGCTGTAATTTGACCCCCTTAACATGCTTCAAAACTCACCGAACTGAACACACACATCAGGACTGGCAAAAATTGCGATCTAATAAAAAAAAAACCTAACCCCAAATCTCAAAATTGCGCTCTAGCGCAATTTTTGAATAAAACGCAGAAAAAACTGCTCCTCGGAAGAAAAAAATGACAAAACTGCCTGTAACTCCCACTGGGAAGGTCGGAGAGACATGAAACAAAAACCTCTATGTAGGTCTCACTTAGACCTACATTTCATAAATTGACAACCCCCAGCAAAAATCAACAGGAAGTTTGCTATTCCCCCTTCAAAACAAAATTTTTGTAAAAACCGGTCACCTTTCTTCAAAATCTATCTCCTCTGAGCGCGTTTGTCGTTTCGGCTTCAAACTAACACAGGAGAGAGATTAAACCCTTGTGATTAAAAGTATAGATGGGCTTTTTAATAACTGCTCCGGTTTTGATTTTATGACCCTTCAAAGACCCGCTGCGCTGCTGTTTTTTTAAGATGGCTGCTTAAAAGCAGGAAGCACCAGCGTGCCCACACAATGCAGACAAGGTAGGTACACTAGACAAAAGTATTGGGACAATTCTGACTAAAAGTAGACAAAAGTTTTGGGACACTTATGACTACCAATGGACAAAGGTATTGGGACAGTTAGGACTAAAAGTAGACAACAGTATTGGGAAACTTAGGACTACCACTGGACAAAAGTATTGGGACACCTACACTGGCCAAAAGTATTGGGACACTTAGGACTACAACTTGACAAAAGTATTGGGACACTTAGGACTAAAACTGGACAATAGTATTGGGACACTTAGGACTAGCACCTGCCAAATACGCGGGCCCGACCAATGCTGCTTGCAGCTTTAATTCAATGTATATCTCATGACACACTATCTGTATGTAATATGGCTTTTAATTTTTTGCGGCTCCAGACTGATTTGTTTTTGTATTTTTGGTCCAATATGGCTCTTTCAACATTTTGGGTTGCCGACCCCTGACATAGGTAACATGGACATGTTAGGACTGAAATGGGACAACAGGTGGTTGTCCAAATCTGACGGGGAAAAATGTTGGATGCAGGATAAAGTGACAGAAATTGACTGACAGAAATTGACATTTTTGCATTGTATTATACATCAGGAAGTGTTGTGTAAGACCGTGTTAAAAATAAAACCATCAAAAGCAATCTGCTTTTGTATAAAGTTAAGTCAGGTTAAATGACATTATTATTAATATTATTATTATTTATCTTACGGTACATCAAAAATAATTATAAAATATTGTCGTTGATATATATATTGAAATATTGTCGGTATGGCCCTCCAGCAATGCTCGGGTTGCTCATGCGCATACTTGCCAACCCTCCCGAATTTTCCGGGAGACTCCCGAAATTCAGCGCCTCTCCCCGAAAACCTCCCGGGACAAATATTCTCCCGAAAATCTCCCGATTTTCAGCCGGAGCTGGAGGCCACGCCCCCTCCAGCTCCATGCGGACCTGAGTGAGGACAGCCTTTTTTCACGACGGGAGGACAACAGGGTGACAAGAACTAAATCATCCAGACTTGTCATGACTTGGTCTTGGGTGTTTGCTTTTCCAGAATGCAACGGAAAGTTGGCTCGGGCGAGACGGGAATGTAAGTACATTTTTATTTAACACTACAACTACAAAACAAGGAAGTAAACAAAAGGCGCGCACAATGGCGGAGAACAAACTATGAAAAACAAAAAGACTATAAACATGGAACAAAAACTTACTTTGGCATGGGACATGAAGCAGGATCTTAGAGGATAAAGAGTGTACAGAAGCAGAAATGTGGAGAGTATAAATGCGGGGATGTCACCAGAAAGAACAAACTGAAAACACTGAACTTAAATACTACAGACATGATTAACGAAAACAGGTGCGTGACTCAAAACGTGAAACAGGTGCGTGACGTAACAGGTGAAAACTAATGGGTTGCTATGGTGATAATCAAGAGTGCACAATGAGTCCAAACGTGGAACAGGTGAAACTAATGGGGTAATCATGGAAACAAGACAAGGGAGTGAAAAGCCAGAAACTAAAGAGTCCTATAACTAAACAAAACATGACTTAAAACAAAACATGATTACACAGACATGACAGACTAGAGATAAATTGTATTATTATGTTTATCTTACCTAAAAATAAATATATTTATTAATTAAAAAAAAAGAAAAACTAAATACATTTTTACTATATTTTGCTAAAAACATCTAAATTAATTGTATTTTTATTTTTATTTTTTCTGACTTCTTATTACATCCAGGCATTAGAATTATACATTAAAATAAACATATTTGAAATAATTAATTTTAAATGATCATAATAATTCATTTAAAATGACCATATTTAATTATTAAAATAATTGCTTGTTTATCAACAACTTTAGCATTTTATTCATTACATTTTGAAGCTCTCAGAAGCCAAGTTATGTTATATTCCTTAAGATTTATTTATGCAAGTTTGAAGTATCAATTATCTAAACACAGTTTTGTTTGCATATTTTCAGGATATATATATACAGGTAAAAGCCAGTAAATTAGAATATTTTGAAAAACTTGATTTATTTCAGTAATTGCATTCAAAAGGTGTAACTTGTACATTGCATTTATTCATTGCACACAGACTGATGCATTCAAATGTTTATTTCATTTAATTTTGATGATTTGAAGTGGCAACAAATGAAAATCCAAAATTCCGTGTGTCACAAAATTAGAATATTACTTAAGGCTAATACAAAAAAGGGATTTTTAGAAATGTTGGCCAACTGAAAAGTATGAAAATGAAAAATATGAGCATGTACAATACTCAATACTTGGTTGGAGCTCCTTTTGCCTCAATTACTGCGTTAATGCGGCGTGGCATGGAGTCGATGAGTTTCTGGCACTGCTCAGGTGTTATGAGAGCCCAGGTTGCTCTGATAGTGGCCTTCAACTCTTCTGCGTTTTTGGGTCTGGCATTCTGCATCTTCCTTTTCACAATACCCCACAGATTTTCTATGGGGCTAAGGTCAGGGGAGTTGGCGGGCCAATTTAGAACAGAAATACCATGGTCCGTAAACCAGGCACGGGTAGATTTTGCGCTGTGTGCAGGCGCCAAGTCCTGTTGGAACTTGAAATCTCCATCTCCATAGAGCAGGTCAGCAGCAGGAAGCATGAAGTGCTCTAAAACTTGCTGGTAGACGGCTGCGTTGACCCTGGATCTCAGGAAACAGAGTGGACCGACACCAGCAGATGACATGGCACCCCAAACCATCACTGATGGTGAAAACTTTACACTAGACTTCAGGCAACGTGGATCCTGTGCCTCTCCTGTCTTCCTCCAGACTCTGGGACCTCGATTTCCAAAGGAAATGCAAAATTTGCATGGTTGGGTGATGGTTTGGGGTGCCATGTCATCTTAAAGCTGAGTTGAAAAACCACCAGAGACAGAATAGGTATTTTGTTGTATATTCTCAAAGCTTTGCCAATATACATTTTGATTGAGACCAGTCTAACCCTAGAACATTCTATTGCGCCTCCCAAAAATGGTCTGTCTTCCCGATCCCACCACCCTCTCTCTCGTCCCATCTCTGTAGACAAAACAAATGCTAGTCAAAACACATTCCAAAGAACTCAAGGTTAACACACAGTTTACTTGCAGACAGAGCATCAAGAGAAGAAATGGAAAACACGAGCTGTTTTCAAATATGACTATGAAATAAAAGAAGTACAACTTAAATTCGGATATATGTAAATATCTGCCTCCGACAATATATATATATATATATATATATATATATATATATATATATATATATATATATATATATGTATGAAATACTTGACTTGGTGAATTCTAGCTGTCAATATACTCCTCCCCTCTTAACCATGCCCCCAACCACGCCCTGCCCCCCCTCCCCCCCACCTCCCGAAATCGGAGGTCTCAAGGTTGGCAAGTATGCTCATGCGGCCCCCGGTAAAAATTAATTGCCCACCCCTGGTTTAAAGTCTCATGCTGGGTTAAATGCCTGCGATGAGGTGGCGACTTGTCCAGGGTGTACGCCGCCTACCGCCCGAATGCAGCTAAGATAGGCGCCAGCGACCCCGAAAGGGACAAGCTGTAGAAAATGGATGGGATGGAGAAACTGAAAATAAAATTGCCGCTCTGTATTAAATACAAACACACTTCAGACAAGGACAAGAAGTCAATGTTCCCGGCCGAGACCGGACGTGCGAGGAGAAGAAAGTGCGGCCTTTGAAAGGAAAGTTCTATCGGGCGCCATGAATGACGGTCCATTGTGAGCGCGGACATCAGAGCTGCAGACGACAAGCGGTCAGTTGTTCAGGACAGGCGGTGGGTTGGCCATTGAGGATGGAAGAAGAAGAAGAAGAGGAAGGTCACCATCAGAACAAGCCATACATCATCTAACTTGAAAGGGTGCATTTCCCCTCTGGGCCCAGCAGGTGGCAGCAGCAGCAGCAGCTCCACAGAGGCCTGTGAGATTGCCCTGAGGTCACCTGACAACTCTTGCAGGAAGCGGAAGGTGCGGCTCCTTCTCTTTTTTTGCGGTTTGTTCATGATCCATAACGCGCTCTTTGTGTTTGGGGCCACAAAACAGAAGAAGAAGAAGAAGAAGAGGAAGACGACAGCGTGGTTGTAAAATGGCGTCAGGCTGCCCACAAAGAGCCTTTCATGCGTCCATAAATCTCCACGCAGCCGTTAAATCCAAGGCCCCTTCTCTCTTTAAAGTCACTTATTGCTTGGGAACGTCCGCCCACGCAGCACATCCCAGCAAGCTGCCTCCTGATTGGTCGGCGCTCACATTTAAACAACAACAATAACAAACCACTTGTTCGACTAAAGTCGACAACACCCATTATCGTTTGTTACACAACCTTTGTTGCATTTACATCATTGACTGTCAATCATTCATTTAAACACTTTATATTACATAAGATACATGAACCCCTAATATATACATATAGTGCTTTACACAAAACCTTTAATTAAAATAATGATTAGTTCATTTAAAAATCTATTATTTAATTAATAACACCCTAAAGTTGATAAATTAAAAATAACTTTATTTATTTCTCTATATTATATATATATATATATATATATATATATTTTTTTTTTTTTAAGTTTTATAAATGTATATCTTATACATTTTTGCTGTAAAATAATATGGGAATATAATAAAGAATCAATAAATCAAAAAGAAAAACATATGTATTTACATTATATAGTTCATTTATATTTTGTATATAAATATGAGTATTTTTTAACTAATTGTATATGATAAGCATTTGTGCCTACGTACCCAAATTTAGGGACATACTGTATGATATGAGTACAATATTTATAAATATAATTGAAATAGCATATTATATTAAAAAGAATAAAATATTTATGTACAGTATGTACTATCATTTATTCATATTTTATACATAAAACAATATAGCAGGTGTTTAGTCAATATAATTTATTTAAAATACATTTGTTTTTTTAATAATCGCATAATTAAGCATTTTTGTGGTAAGACTTTAAAAACTGTCAGGTAATTTAAGAATATAAAATTAAATTGATAAATTAAAAGGATGATCATATTTTTGTAATATATAGTTTATAGTTTATGTTTTTATACAAGTACAAGTGTTTTCTTTTTAAATAATCGTATATGATAAGCATTTTTGCCTTCAGCGACACACTGTATAATATGAATAAAATATGTATTGTTATTATTAAAATAACATAATTATATGTTAGAAAGAAAAAAATATGTATTATGTAATATCATGTATTCACATTTTATATATAAAATAATATAGCAGGTGTTTAATCAATGTAATTTATTTAAAATATAGCTGTTTTTTTATTACTGTATTATCAAGCATTTGTTGTAAGATTTTACAAACTGTAAAGCAATATAAGAATACAAAATCAAATTAATAAATTTAAAAAACAGAATTTTTTAATATATATAGTTTATTTATATTCTTTATATAAATATAAAACATTTTTATATGTTATATATAAAAACAATATCTAAGATGTTTAATCTAATCATTTAAAATATAGTTTTGTTTTTAATAATTGTAATAATTCTAAGACTTTAGGGATAACTAATAAAACAATATAGGAATGTATGATAAAAAATAAATAAATAGAACATTATTTTGTAAGTATAGTTTATTTATACATTAAAAAAAAATGTTTTAGATAATTGTACATGATAAACATTTTTGCCTATGTACCTGGACTTTGGAGGCACACTGTATAATATAAATAAATGTGTATTATTATTAAATAATATTCTATAATTCAAATAGAAGAAAATATGTATGTGTAAAATATTATTATTTGTATTATATATATAAAATTAAAATAAAATGTAATTCATAAACAAACAAAAAATAATTGTGTTTTTTTATATATATGATTGTATAATAAATGGGTTTTTCCCAAGACTTTAGGGACAAACTGTTGGTTGATGAGATAGAATATACTTTTTTTTTTTAAGTGAATGTTTTTGTGAACATATATAAAAATAAAAAAATACATGTGTGAAAAAGAAACAACACACAACTGAATATGAATAACAACAGACAACACTGCTTAGTTTCATTCTGCATGTTTATACGTTTCTATGACGTTGGCGTGCAATGAAGCCGTCCCAATAGAAACCTCTTATCTTTACCAGGAGGGAGGAGCAAGAAGTGTCTCACTTGTTATCACCGTCTCCGTCCATCCATCTGTTTGTCTATTTCTCAATCTAGCGTGACGTCATACAGCAGCACAGAAGGGTCCCCATGCAATAAATCCAACTTGGGTAAAAAGCTCATCATTGTTCCCGCTATGACAACTTAATTTGTGTGCAATCTGTAGTCTGTTTTTTTTTTTTTTGTACGACCACATTCTCACGACTGAACACTGAACATCTTTTGTATGACGTGGTCCTCATTCACAGACAACACTGTAATGTGCATGCCGGGCCACTAGCTGGAGCTCTAACACACTGATGGTGTTGCAGTGTGCATGCCGGGCCACTAGTTGCTGCTGTCTTCTCCTGCTGGTGAGTCATAAAAACACTATGTATGTAGTGTGTTTGGACCATAAAGTGTGTTTTATTTTATTTTGTATTTTTTGATTGACCATTGATCGGCTTTGAGCACATGTTGGCAGCGAGGGATGTTTACAAGATCTCACCCTGGGGCATGTTTTCAAAATACAGCATTAGCCAAAAACATGTGAAGTCAATTAATTAACTCATATTATATGCTACACATTTATATAGCCCTAAATCACGAGTGTCTAAAAGGGCTGCACGAGCCACAACGAGTACATATGGTGAAGGCGAACCACCAGGTTTAAGTAAATAATGGTTGAGCCCGTAATAAATTAAGGAGCCTTAGTTGGACATTGGTATGTGGACTGGATTAACTCTCTCACGAGAAGAAGCAATAAATTCAGTGATAGCCCTATCCTGGAGGAGAGACTCCATGTCTATCATCACGCCAACATTTAACCTCCAAAGGCCTTAGTGGCCACATGCGTGGACAGCACCTTTTTAGCTCTTATTTCCAAAATGGTGTACACTACTGAATTGGTGTCTTATGCCGACATATGGACACTTATACTGCCATCTGGTGGTGTCGGAAGAGTATAACATACAATGGAATTTGGAGAAAAAAAAGTGTAAAAATAAAAATTAGCATGTCACTACACATGAAGTACACGTTTGTTACTCATGGGCTAATTTAGTAACATCACATAAAAAGATGATTTTTAGTTTTTATTCAAATTAGGGTCCAATAAGCCCAAATAGCAAAGAGAAATAAAAAAAAAGTCATGTAAACAAACAGCTTGTGCCTTAAGAGGTTGTTTTCCGGTCACTTACACATGAACATGTCCTCACATGGTCAGGTTGTGCTGTCCTGACTTAGCACACACCCAGAGACGGAAATGAGGAATATAAAAACTGATGGTTTGGCTTCTCCAAGTTAGGAGTGCCTCATTTTTTTTTTTTTAGTTGACCTCCTCCAGGTACTGCAGTCCTAGTGAACATACAAGCAGGCCCGGCCCTAACCAATCTGGCACCCTAGGCAAGATTTTAGGTGGCGCCCCCCCCACATCGGCAGTGAAGTGTATATACTCACAAGAAACCGAATAGCTTTGTGTTTGACCTTTTTTTTACTTAAAGAAAGCAAATTAACAATCAGAATAGTTAACAAGATAAAAGAAAATATGAATAAATAAATGAATGCAAAAAATAAAAAATGAATATATGAAATACAATATTTTTTACATACATATTGCTTAATTAACATTAATGATGTGCACTTTAACAACTAGGCTTACAACTATACCTAATATATAAAGGGGTGGAAAAGTGACTATTACCTGCAGGGCAAACATTAGCTAACCAGAAGGCAATAACAATGTAAACAAAAAACACCTGCTTAAAAGATCTAATACAAATGTCCCTGAGGAATGTAAGGTGAGTACTGTAATTACCTAACGTTACATTATTATTTTCCATAACAATTTAGCCCCCTCCACAATCAACCCGACGTTAAAACAGAACTAGCTATTTATTGATTAGCAATTGCCGAATCATGTAACATTAGCTTAATGCTAAAAAGCCAGGTTACTATCACATTCTGTAACAGACAAATAATTTCATGTAGGCTAACGTTACCTACCTGCTACCTCTGTCTTTTTCTCGTTTCTCCTCCTCTTCTTTTCTCTTTTTTCTTCCCTGGGCACCTGACAGTTTTGGCCGTTTTGACATCTTGTGTTGATTTTTTGATGTGGTGACGTCCAAAAAGAGTCATGATACGGGAAGGGAGGGGGTGCACCGTGCGTACCAAGAACGCTCATGTACTTGGTATCATTACAGGGGCTGTTAGGTGTAGGACCGGTACTTTTGAGACTTATGAAATACAAGAATGTGTGAGTGCATGTGTGTGTGTGTGTGTGTGTGTGTGTGTGTGTGTGTGTGTGTGTGTGTGTGTGTGTGTGTTCTTGTATTTCTACCCTTCTTGAGACATCAACAAGGAAAAGTAGCTTCCATATGAGGAGGTGTGAACAAGTGATGACATAAATCATGGTCCCAATACGGAAAACCATTGCATCTAAGAGAGAATGTCTCATTTGCACCCCTGGTGGTGAAATCTATCAAAATGAGGGTGGTCCCAAAAAGGAGGGATTTTTCAAATTGACTGTGTGTCGGTTTTAAAAGTGCTCCCCCTCTGGTCAACATATGAAATAACAAGTGTGTGTAAAAATTTGAAGTGCTCCCCCTCTGGCCAACATATGAAATAACAAGTGTGTGTAAGAAATAGAAATGCGCCCCCTTTGGCCAAAATTAATTAAAAAATATAATAATAATAATGTATATAGAGACATACTGTAATAACGAAGTAAATAATGCAGATTAAAAACCAATTACAAACAAATTTTTTTTACTAAAAGCAGTCTTTTTCTCACAATGTGACGACTTTTTTTTATCAAATTGGGAACAATTTCTCATATTCTTTCTGTTTCCGTAATATTGCAATATTTTCTCATAAATCTATTACTTTTCTATGTCAAATTATTACTTTTTATCGCAAAAATGGTGACATTTGTCATAAAAAATTCTGACTTGTATCACAATGTTGTTAATTTTTTTGCTGTCCTTGTAAAATAATAACATTTTTCGAATAAAATGATGACTTTTGTCATAATTTTGCCAAGTAAAATTAAGATGATTATTATAATATTGACAACATTTTTAAGTTGTCTTATAAAATTGTGACTTTTGTCGAGTAAAATTACGACTCTTTTCATAAAATTGCCAAAATTTTAACCTTTTCTTGTAACATTGCGACTGTTTTTGAGTAAAATTCCAACTTGTATCATAATATTGCACAAATGTTCAGTTTTTCTTGTAAAATTGTGACCATTTTCTTGTGAAATTCCAATTCATTTTTCACAACAAGCTTTTTTATATTTGCATAGTATGTATATATTATTAATGTTGTAAATACACTTCTTTATATATCTAGAAAGGCTGGTCCTAAAGAGGTAGGCATTTTTCGGAGGTCTCAAGAAGGTATGAAATACAAGAATGTGTGTGTGTGTGTGTGTGTGTGTGTGTGTGTGTGTGTGTGTGTGTGTGTGTGTGTGTGTGTGTGTGTGTGTGTGTGTGTGTGTGTGTGTGCGCGTGTCAACACGTGAAAAAACAAGTGTGTATAAAAATTTGAAATGCTCCCCCTCTGGCCAACATATGAAATAACAAGTGTGTGTAAGAAATTGAAATGCGCCCCCTTTGGCCAAAATTAATTTAAAAATAATAATAATGTATATAGAGACATACTGTAATAACGAAGTAAATAATGAAGATTAAAACCCAAGTACAAACAAAAAAAATAACTAAAAACAGTGTTTTTTTCACAATGTGCAGACTTTTTTTATATAAAATAGGGAATAATTTCTTATATTCTTTCTGTTTCTGTAATATTGCAATATTTTCTCGTAAAACTATTCCTTTTCTTTGTAAAAGTATTACTTTTTATTGCAAAAATGGTGACATTTGTCATAAAAAATTCTGACTTGTATCACAATGTTGCCAATTTTTTTGCTGTCCTTGTAAAATAATGACATTTTTCGAGTAAAATTATGACTTTTGTCATAATTTTGCGTAGTAAAATTAAAATTACTATTATAATATTGCCAAAAATTTTAAGTTTTCTTATAAAACTGTGACTTTTGTCGAGTAAAATTACGACTCTTTTCATGAAATTGCCAAAATTTTAAGCTTTTCTTGTAAAATTGCGACTGTTATTGAGTAAAATTCCAACTTGTATCATATCATTGCACAAATGTTCCGTTTTTCTTATAAAATGTTGACTTGCGTTGAGTACAATGACGACTTTTATTATAACACTGCCAAGTTTTTCTTGTGAAATTGTGACCTGTTTCTTGTGAAATTCCAACTCATTTTTCACAACAAGCTTTTTTATATTTGCATAGTATGTATATATTATTAATGTTGTGATTACAAATCTTTATATATCTAGAAAGGCTGGTCCTAAAGAGGTAGGCATTTTTCGGAATCTCAAGAAGGTATGAAATACAAGAATGTGTGTGTGTGTGTGTGTGTGTGTGTGTGTGTGTGTGTGTGCGTGTGTGTGTGTGTGTGCGTGTGTGTGTGTGTGTGCGTGTGTGTGTGCGCGTGTGCGTGTGTGTGTGTGTTCTTGTATTTCTACCCTTCTTGAGACATCAACAAGGAAAAGTAGCTTCCATATGAGGAGGTGTGAACAAGTGATGACATAAATCATGGTCCCAATACAGAAAAGCATTGCATCTAATAGAGAATGTCTCATTTGCACCCCTGGTGGTGAAATCTATCAAAATTAGGGTGGTCCCAAAAAGGAGGGTTTTTAAAAGTGCTCTCCCTCTGGTCAACATATGAAATAACAAGTGTGTGTAAAAATTTGAAGTGCTCCCCCTCTGGCCAACATATGAAATAACAAGTGTGTGTGAGAAATTGAAATGCGCCCCCTTTGGCCAAAATTAATTTAAAAATAATAATAATGTATATAGAGACATACTGTAATAACGAAGTAAATAATGAAGATTAAAACCCAAGTAAAATGCTGACATTTTTCGAGTAAAATGATGACTTTTGTCATCATTTTGCCAAGTAAAATTAAGATTATTCTTATAATATTGCCAACATTTTTAAGTTTTCTTATAAAATTGTGACTTTTGTCGAGTAAAATTACGACTCATTTCATAAAATTGCCAAAATTTTAAGCTTTTTCTTGTAAAATTGCGACTGTTATTGAGTAAAATTCCAAATTTTATCACAATATTGCACAAATGTTCCGTTTTTCTTATAAAATGTTGACTTGCGTTGAGTAAAATGACGACTTTTATTATAACACTGCCAAGTTTTTCTTGTGAAATTGTGACCTTTTTCTTGTGAAATTCCAACTCATTTTTCACAACAAGCTTTTTTATATTTGCATAGTATGTATATATTATTAATGTTGTAAATACACATCTTTATATATCTAGAAAGGCTGGTCCTAAAGAGGTAGGCATTTTTCGGAGGTCTCAAGAAGGTATGAAATACAAGAATGTGTGCGTGCATGTGTGTGTGTGTGTGCGTGTGTGTGTGTGTGCGCGTGTGCGTGTGTGTTTGTTCTTGTATTTCTACCCTTCCTGAGACATCAACAAGGAAAAGTAGCTTCCATATGAGGAGGTGTGAACAAGTGATGACATAAATCATGGTCCCAATACGGAAAACCATTGCATCTAATAGAGAATGTCTCATTTGCACCCCTGGTGGTGAAATCCATCAAAATTAGGGTGGTCCCAAAAAGGAGGGTTTTTAAAAGTGCTCCCCCTCCGGTCAACATATGAAATAACAAGTGTGTGTAAAAATTTGAAGTGCTCCCCCTCTGGCCAACATATGAAATAACAAGTGTGTGTGAGAAATTGAAATGCGCCCCCTTTGGCCAAAATTAATTTAAAAATAATAATAATGTATACAGAGACATACTGTAATAACGAAGTAAATAATGAAGATTAAAACCATTTTTTTAAAACCAAATTGCGACTGTTATTGAGTAAAATTCCAAATTTTATCACAATATTGCACAAATGTTCCGTTTTTCTTATAAAATGTTGACTTGCGTTGAGTAAAATGACGACTTTTATTATAACACTGCCAAGTTTTTCTTGTGAAATTGTGACCTGTTTCTTGTGAAATTCCGACTGATTTTTTACAACAAGCTTTTTTATATTTGCATAGTATGTATATATTATTAATGTTGTAAATACACATCTTTATATATCTAGAGAGGCTGGTCCTAAAGAGGTAGGCATCATTCGGAGGTCTCAAGAAGGTATGAAATACAAGAATGTGTGTGTGTGTGTGTGTGTGTGTGTGTGTGTGTGTGTGTGTGTGTGTGTGTGTGTGTGTGTGTGTGTGTGTGTGTGTGTGCGTGTGTTCTTGTATTTCTACCCTTCTTGAGACATCAACAAGGAAAAGTAGCTTCCATATGAGGAGGTGTGAACAAGTGATGACATAAATCATGGTCCCAATACAGAAAAGCATTGCATCTAATAGAGAATGTCTCATTTGCACCCCTGGTGGTGAAATCTATCAAAATGAGGGTGGTCCCAAAAAGGAGAGTTTTTAAAAGTGCTCCCCCTCTGGCCAACATATGAAATAACAAGTGTGTGTGAGAAATTGAAATGCGCCCCCTTTGGCCAAAATTAATCTAAAAAAAAAAGAAGAATAATGTATATAGAGACATATTGTAATAACGAAGTAATGAAGATTAAAAACCAATTACAAACAAAAAAAATAACTAAAGCAGTCTTTTTCTCACAATGTGCCGACTTTTTTTTTTATAAAATTGGGAACAATTTCTCACATTCTTTCTGTTTCTGTAATATTGCAATATTTTCTCGTAAATCTATTACTTTTCTATGTCAAATTATTACCTTGTATCGCAAAAATGGTGACATTTGTCATAAAAAATTCTGACTTGTATCACAATGTTGCCAATTTTTTTGCTGTCCTTGTAAAATAATGACATTTTTCGAGTAAAATGATGACTTTTGTCATCATTTTGCCAAGTAAAATTAAAATTACTATTATAATATTGCCAAAAATTTTAAGTTTTCTTATAAAACTGTGACTTTTGTCGAGTAAAATTACGACTCTTTTCATAAAATTGCCAAAATGTTAAGCTTTTTCTTGTAAAATTGCGACTGTTATTGAGTAAAATTCCAAATTTTATCACAATATTGCACAAATGTTCCGTTTTTCTTATAAAATGTTGACTTGCGTTGAGTAAAATGACGACTTTTATTATAACACTGCCAAGTTTTTCTTGTGAAATTGTGACCTGTTTCTTGTGAAATTCCAACTCATTTTTCACAACAAGCTTTTTTATATTTGCATAGTATGTATATATTATTAATGTTGTAAATACACATCTTTATATATCTAGAGAGGGTGGTCCTAAAGAGGTAGGCATTTTTCGGAGGTCTCAAGAAGGTATGAAATACAAGAATGTGTGAGTGTCCGTGCCCGTGTGTGGGTGTGTGTGTGTGTGTGTGTGTGTGCGTGTGCGTGTGCGTGTGTGTTCTTGTATTTCTACCCTTCTTGAGACATCAACAAGGAAAAGTAGCTTCTATATGAGGAGGTGTGAACAAGTGATGACATAAATCATGGTCCCAATACAGAAAACCATTGTATCGAATAGAGAATGTCTCATTTGCACCCCTGGTGGTGAAATCTATCAAAATTAGGGTGGTCCCAAAAAGGAGGGGTACGTTTTTCAAATTGACTGTGTGTCGCTTTTAAAAGTGCTCCCCCTCTGGTCAACATATGAAATAACAAGTGTGTGTAAAAATTTGAAGTGCTCCCCCTCTGGCCAACATATGAAATAACAAGTGTGTGTAAGAAATTGAAATGCGCCCCCTTTGGCCAAAATTAATTTAAAAAAAAAAAGAATAATAATGTATATAGAGACATATTGTAATAACGAAGTAATGAAGATTAAAAACCAATTACAAACAAAAAAAATAACTAAAGCAGTCTTTTTCTCACAATGTGCTGACTTTTTTCTTTATAAAATTGGGAACAATTTCTCATATTCTTTCTGTTTCCGTAATATTGCAATATTTTCTCGTAAATCTATTTCTTTTCTATGTCAGATTATTACTTTTTATCGCAAAAATGGTGACATTTGTCATAAAAAATTCTGACTTGTATCACAATGTTGCCAATTTTTTTGCTGTCCTTGTAAAATAGTGACATTTTTCGAGTAAAATGATGACTTTTGTCATCATTTTGCAAAGTAAAATTAAGATGATTATTATAATATTGACAACATTTTTAAGTTTTCTTATAAAATTGTGACTTTTGTCGAGTAAAATTACGACTCTTTTCATAAAATTGCCAAAATTTTAAGCTTTTCTTGTAACATTGCGACTGTTTTTGAGTAAAATTCCAACTTGTATCAAATGTTCAGTTTTTCTTGTAAAATTGTGACCTTTTTCTTGTGAAATTCCAATTAATTTTTTACAACAAGCTTTTTAAAATGTGCATAGTATGTATATATTATTAATGTTGTAAATACAAATCTTTATATATCTAGAGAGGGTGGTCCTAAAGAGGTAGGCATTTTTCGGAGGTCTCAAGAAGGTATGAAATACAAGAACGTGTGAGTGCATGTGTGTGTGTGTGTGTGTGTGTGTGTGTGTGTGTGTGTGTGTGTGTGTGTGTATGTGTGTGTGTGTGTGTGTGTGTGCGTGTGTGTGTGTGCGTGTGTGCGTGTGTCAACACATGAAAAAACAAGTGTGTATAAAAATTTGAAATGCTCCCCCTCTGGCCAACATATGAAATAACAAGTGTGTGTAAGAAATTGAAATGCGCCCCCTTTGGCCAAAACTAATTAAAAAGATAAAAATAAAATAATGTGTATATAGAGACATACTGTAATAACTTGAAGTAAATAATGAAGATTACAAACCAATTACAAACAAAAAATTAAAATTAAAATGAACTAAAATCAGTCTTTTTCTCACAATGTGCCGACTTTTTGTTTTATAAAATAGGGAATCATTTCTCATATTCTTTCTGTTTCTGTAATAGTACAATATTTTCTCGTAAAACTATTACTTTTCTATGTAAAAGTATTACTTTTTATTGCAAAATGGTGACAAATTTGTCATATAAAATACTGACTTGTATCACAATTTTTGGGTTGTTCTTGTAAAACAGTGACATTTTTCGAGTAGAATTATGACTTTTGTCATAATTTTGCCAAGTAAAATTAAAATTACTATTATAATATTGCCAAAAATTTTAAGTTTTCTTATAAAATTGTGACTTTTGTCGAGTAAAATTACGACTCTTTTCATAAAATTGCCAAAATTTTAAGCTTTTCTTGTAAAATTGCGACTGTTTTTGAGTAAAATTCCAACTTGTATCATAATATTGCACAAATGTTCCGTTTTTCTTATAAAATGTTGACTTGCGTTGAGTAAAATGACGACTTTTATTATAACACTGCCAAAATTCTAAATTTTTCTTGTGAAATTGTGACCTGTTTCTTGTGAAATTCCAATTCATTTTTCACAACAAGCTTTTTAAAATGTGCATAGTATGTATATTTTATTAATGTTGTAAATACACATCTTTATATATCTAGAAAGGCTGGTCCTAAAGAGGGAGGCATTTTTCGGAGGTCTCAAGAAGGTATGAAATACAAGAATGTGTGAGTGCATGTGTGTGTGTGTGCGTGTTTGTGTGTGTTCTTGTATTTCTACCTTTCTTGAGACATCAACAAGGAAAAGTAGCTTCCATATGAGGAGGTGTGAACAAGTGATGACATAAATCATGGTCCCAATACAGAAAAGCATTGCATCTAATAGAGAATGTCTCATTTGCACCCCTGGTGGTGAAATCTATCAAAATGAGGGTGGTCCCAAAAAGGAGGGATTTTTCAAATTGACTGTGTGTAGGTTTTAAAAGTGCTCCCCCTCTGGTCAACATATGAAATAACAAGTGTATGTAAAAATTTGAAGTGCTCCCCCTCTGGCCAACATATGAAATAACAAGTGTGTGTAAGAAATTGAAATGCGCCCCCTTTGGCCAAAATTAATTAAAACAAAAATAATAACAATGTATATAGAGACATACTGTAATAACGAAGTAAATAATGAAGATTAAAAACCAATTACAAACAAAAAAAATAACTAAAGCAGTCTTTTTCTCACAATGTGCCGACTTTTTTTTATAAAATTGGGAATAATTTCTTATATTCTTTCTGTTTCTGTAATATTGCAATATTTTCTCGTAAAACTATTACTTTTCTTTGTAAAAGTATTACTTTTTATCGCAAAAATGGTGACATTTGTCATACAAAATTCTGACTTGTATCACAATGTTGCCAATTTTTTTGCTGTCCTTGTAAAATAGTGACATTTTCGAGTAAAATGATGACTTTTGTCATAATTTTGCCGAGTAAAATTCTGATAATTTTTTATAATATTCCCAAAAAATTATATTTTTCTTATAAAATTGTGACTTTTGTCGAGTAAAATTACCACTTTTTTCATAAAATTGCCAAAATGTTAAGCTTTTTCTTGTAAAATTGCGACTGTTATTGAGTAAAGTTCCAACTTTTATCACAATATTGCACAGTTTTTCTTGTGAAATTTCGACTTGCGTTGAGTAAAATGACGACTTTTATTATAACACTGCCAATATTCTAAGGTTTTCTTGTGAAATTGTGACCTGTTTCTTGTGAAATTCCAACTCATTTTTCACAACAAGCTTTTTTATATTTGCATAGTATGTATATATTAGTAATGTTGTAAATACACATCTTTATATATCTAGAAAGGCTGGTCCTAAAGAGGTAGGCATCATTCGGAGGTCTCAAGAAGGTATGAAATACAAGAATGTGTGTGTGCATGTGTGTGTGTGTGTGTGTGTGTGTGTGTGCGCGCGTGTGCGTGTGTGTGTGTGTTCTTGTATTTCTACCCTTCTTGAGACATCAACAAGGAAAAGTACCTTCCATATGAGGAGGTGTGAACAAGTGATGACATAAATCATGGTCCCAATGCGGAAAACCATTGCATCTAATAGAGAATGTCTAATTTGCACCCCTGGTGGTGAAATCTATCAAAATGAGGGTGGTCCCAAAAAGGAGGGATTTTTCAAATTGACTGTGTGTCGGTTTTAAAAGTGCTCCCCCTCTGGTCAACATACGAAATAACAAGTGTGTGTAAAAATTTTAAGTGCTCCCCCTCTGGCCAACGTATGAAATAACAAGTGTGTGTAAGAAATTGAAATGAAAAAAATTTATTTAAAAATAATAATAATAATAATAATGTATATAGAGACATACTGTAATAACGAAGTAAATAATGAAGATTAAAAACCAATTAAAAACAAAAAAAATAACTAAAGCAGTCTTTTTCTCACAATGTGCCGACTTTTTTTTATAAAATTGGGAATAATTTCTCATATTCTTTCTGTTTCTGTAATATTGCAATATTTTCTCGTAAATCTATTACTTTTCTATGTCAAATTATTACTTTTTATCGCAAAAATGGTGACATTTGTCAAAAAAAATTCTGACTTGTATCACAATGTTGCCAATTTTTTTGCTGTCCTTGTAAAATAGTGACATTTTTCGAGTAAAATGATGACTTTTGTCATAATTTTGCCGAGTAAAATTCTGATAATTTTTTATAATATTCCCAAAAAAATTTATTTTTCTTATAAAATTGTGACTTTTGTCGAGTAAAATTACCACTTTTTTCATAAAATTGCCAAAATGTTAAGCTTTTTCTTGTAAAATTGCGACTGTTATTGAGTAAAATTCCAACTTTTATCACAATATTGCACAGTTTTTCTTGTGAAATTTCGACTTGCGTTGAGTAAAATGACGACTTTTATTATAACACTGCCAATATTCTAAGGTTTTCTTGTGAAATTGTGACCTGTTTCTTGTGAAATTCCAACTCATTTTTCACAACAAGCTTTTTTATATTTGCATAGTATGTATATATTATTAATGTGTTAAATACACATCTTTATATATCTAGAAAGGGTGGTCCTAAAGAGGTAGGCATTTTTCGGGGGTCTCAAGAAGGTAACAAATACAAGTGTGTGAGTGTGTGTGTGTGTGTGTGTGTGTGTGTGTGTGTGTGTGTGTGTGTGTGTGTGTGTGTGGGGGGCCTAAATTAACGTACGATTGCGATTGCACGTATGCGATAATAGCGTGTAACTCAGCATGTAAACTTTGACACGCGACCTACTTCACATTTATCCGACGTGGAAGTCGTCGCCGTCGGATGCTAACTTCTTTGTTGGATCGGGATTTTCAAAAGTTTTCCGAGTGCATCAATGATTGTCGACATGAAAACAAGCTGCTGCTGGCCCATTTATTCCAAAAGGAGGAAGAATGTGTAAAAGCTACTGCGCGTCAGGTTGCTCATTAACTAGCGTGTCCACTCTGTGACACGTTCGAGTCCTCGCATCAAAACAAAACAGGAACAATAGTTGGTTCCTGTTTGCGATCAAACTTTGTTAGCTTGAGGACAAGACTGCTTTTGAAGGTTGACCGTTTGGGACAACCTGAGGAATACTTACCTTGGAGTCCAGTATTTGCCACCACGTGGTACATTTGTGGCATTTGGACTTGGAGGGACTGAAGGGTCTGGTCCAGTGGTCAGTCATCAAGCTTGACCCTGGCCGATCATTACCCACTGACAGCCATAAACATGGGCGAAAGGTTCAGCCATAAACCAGGTTTTTGTTTGAAAAGCAGCATCCCCACGCCCAGGTGGTAAACCGGGACTCTCTGATTGGACGGCCGATGTCATCCCCGAGGAGGGTTGGACCGTTTCGCAATAAAAACTAAGTCCAGATAAGGATCCTCGAGAGTGGACCAGGAAGAGCGGACGTTTGAGGAAGTTCTCCAGGTGAAAGCAACCGGGATCTTTGGTTGGGAACGAGGGACCATGTCGTCTTTCGGACTGGAGTTGGTGGGCGTCTCTGTGGCGGTGGTGGGCTGGCTTCTGAGCGTGGTCAGCTGCGCGCTGCCCATGTGGAGGGTGTCGGCCTTCATCGGCGCCAACATCGTGACGGCGCAGGTGTACTGGGAGGGCCTGTGGATGACCTGCGTGTTCCAGAGCACGGGCCAGATGCAGTGCAAGGTCTACGACTCCATGCTGGCGCTGCCCCAGGACCTGCAGGCGGCGCGCGCCCTCACCGTGGTGTCCATTATCGTCGGGGTGCTGTCGCTCCTCATCTCCCTGGTCGGGGCCAAGTGCACCAACTGCATCGAGGACGAGGGCGCCAAAGCGCGGGTGATGATTTCCTCCGGCGCCGGCTTCATCGTGGCGGCGCTGACCCAGTTGGTGCCCGTGTCGTGGTCGGCCAACACCATCGTGGTGGAGTTCTACAGTCTCATCATCCCGTCCGGCCAGAAGATGGAGATCGGGGCGGCTCTGTACCTGGGCTGGGCCGCGGCCGCCCTGCTGCTGATCGGCGGCTCCATCCTGTGCTGCAGCTGCCCCCCTAAGGAGGAGAAGGCCAGCAGGTACAGCATTCACCCGCAGAGCCGCGTGGCCTACTCGGCCGCCCCCAAGTCCACGGCCCAGAGCTCCTACAACCGGAGGGACTACGTCTGATTGTCTTCATCACGCCTGTTTAGACTTTTGCATTCTTCAGTGGGCTGGCCTTGAAACGGCTGCATCTCTTCTGGAAACAAGCTGACTGACAGAACCAGCAAGAACCAGCAAGAACCAGCAAGCTGAAGAACCCACCGTGAGGTTCTGGACCCTGTCCGGAGTCTTTGTATTTATTTCAGTGGTGAGGACCCTTCGGAATCTCCAAAGCCACTTCCTGTCAGCGTCTTTGGGGACCAAAGTTGTGCTTTAAAAATGGAATACTTCCGTCAGTACACTTCAATAAGTACACTTATTTCCCGAGTATGCCAGTTTTAACAGTGGCGCTGTCCCAAATCCACTGATGTCATGACGACGTCACATTTTCTTCTTCTTTCCGACCGTTACGGGTTCTTTCCGGATGGCGGTGAGCGACCTGCGTCAAAGGATTTGAGTGCACTGCATCTCGCCGTGCTCGTCAGTGAGAGTCGCTTGTGCACTCAGAAGACTTAAGTGCACCACCTGAGACTCAGCCTGTGACGTTTACACTGACCAACAAAATGTAAACTCAGTTTTTATGTTTTCTACAATTCTATTTTATTAACATATATTTTCTTTGTACGAGTGAAATTCCTGAAAGAAACTAATTATGATTATTTTGTTGTCTTGGTTGTGTGTACCGTATTTTTCGGACTATAAGTCGCAGTTTTTTTCATAGTTTGGCCGGGCTCCAGTGCGACTTATATATGTTTTTTTCCTTTTTTGTTATGCATTTTGGGCAGGTGCGACTTATACTCCAGTGCGACTTATACTCCGAAAAATACGGTATATATATATATATATATCCATCCATCCATTTTCTATATATATATATATATATATATATATATATATATATATCCATCCATCCATTTTCTATATATATATATATATATATATATATATATATATATATATATATATATATATATATATATATATATATATATATATATATATATATATATATATATGTATATATATATATGTATGTATATATATATATATATATATATATATATATATATATATATATATTAGGGCTGTGAATATTTGGGCATCATACGATTTGATTTGGTTCTTGGGGGTAATGATTCGATTAAGAATCGATTCTCGATTCAAAATCAATACTTTTATTAACATTGGGTGCCACTTCTATGATTAACTACATTCCTCCATAAAATATATAAACAGCTCTAATACATTTCTATGTTTCTTCAAATAAAACTGGTTTTGTTTAATAAAATTCTACCCAAACATTGAATAAAGTCAAATACAAATAAGGCAACAAGAGAAATATCCAACACTTCTCTTTTCTAAAGTAAATCTGTACAGCAGATATGATCTACATCAGGGGTCCCCAAACTACGGCCCGCGGGCCAGATACGGCCCGCCAGCGTCCAAAATCCGGCCCGCGGTTAGTCCTGAGTAAAAAAATCGTTTTTCTTTTGTTTGTTTTATTAATATTATTTTTAATCTGTCCTTTCTAGTCCTTCCATCAATCAATTTTTCTACCGCTTGTTACTCTCGGGGTATTCTCGCCGCTCTGGCAAATCATATTTTCTAAAAATGCATTTTCCCATCGATACTGTGACGTCATCACGCTCGCGCCGCAGTGTCGGGCAGTGTCTTTCAGTCAGTTAGTACCCGAGGGGGGAAAAAATGGTGAAATCGTTGAGGAAACGTAAAATAGACTCCGAGTGTAGAGTTTTTAAACATCAGTGGACATATGACTTTTTTTTGTTCAGTGTAAGGAAAAGGCAGTTTGTCTGATCTGCAATGATATAATTATATATATATATATATATATATATATATATATATATATATATATATATATATATATATATATATATATATATATATATATATATATATATATATGTATATATGTATATATATATATTTATATATATATATGTATATATATATATTAATTTGATAATCGATTAATCTGTCGATTATTACTTCAATTAATGGATTAATAATCGGATAAAAGAGACAAACTACATTTCTATCCTTTCCGGTATTTTATTGAAAAAAAACAGCATACTGGCACCATACTTATTTTGATTATTGTTTCTCAGCTGTTTGTACATGTTACAGTTTATAAATAAAGGTTTATAAAAAATAAATAAATAAAAAATTTAAAAAAAAATTGCCTCTGCGCATAGCATAGATCCAACGAATCGATGACTAAATTAATCGCCAACTATTTTTATAATTGATTCTAATCGATTTAATCGATTAGTTGTTGCAGCCCTAATGTATATAGCCCGGCCCCTGGCCAAATTTTTTTTCGCCCAATGTGGCCCCCAATAAGTGAGTGGCTGGACAGGACAGATTAAATTAAAAAATAATAATATAATATAATATATATCCTATTTTTTTCTTAAATAGTTTTGGTATTTTTTAATTAATTGATTAAGAATCGTTACAAATTAAAATCACGATTAATTCGAAAATCTATTTTTTGACACCCCTAATATATATATATATATATATATATATATATATATATATATATATATATATATATATATATATATATATATATATATATGTACGTGTGTGTGTTTTTACACATATATATATATATATATATATATATATATATGTACGTGTGTGTGTTTTTACATATATATATATATATATATATATATATATATATATATATATATATATATACACAGTTAAAATATCTATATATTTTCAATGTTTGCCTCTTTTTACATAACAATTGTGCAGGATTAGTTGTTGACACTGTTTTACAAATATATTGTTTTTCTAAAAAAAAAAAAAAAAGAGTAGTTAACCCCCATGACTCAAAGAAAGTATGTGTTCATTGTTATGGTTTTGTGTAAAAGTGTGTGGAATAAAGAGTTTGTATATAAACTGCGTGAATGTTCCAATTGGAGTCTGTTCATCGCAAAAGGACTTTCTTCTGCTTTGACAGTCAAATGAGGCGAGTCACTTCCGCGCCAACACGGATGACGCGCACAGAGTCTCACCGGCTCGCCTATAAAGTCGATAAAGTCATAAAGTTGGGGGGAGTGGTACAAAGAAAAAGAGCAGGAAGTGTGACGAAGCATACGTAGTCTTTGGACTCAATGAGGAAAGACCAGTGTGTTCTATTTCACTTTGCACCATCTTATTGTTTCTTTCTACTCCTGCTGCAATGAGAACAAGTGGCCTAAAGATGCCTGTTAACACTGAGCAAGAGTTAATAGTAGCACTCATGACATTTGTCATCCTTTCCTATATACAGATAAAAGCCAGTAAATTAGAATATTTTGAAAAACTTGATTTATTTCAGTAATTGCATTCAAAAGGTGTAACTTGTACATTATATTTATTCATTGCACACAGACTGATGCATTCAAATGTTTATTTCATTTAATTTTGATGATTTGAAGTGGCAACAAATGAAAATCCAAAATTCCGTGTGTCACAAAATTAGAATATTACTTAAGGCTAATACAAAAAAGGGATTTTTAGAAATGTTGGCCAACTGAAAAGTATGAAAATGAAAAATATGAGCATGTACAATACTCAATACTTGGTTGGAGCTCCTTTTGCCTCAATTACTGCGTTAATGCGGCGTGGCATGGAGTCGATGAGTTTCTGGCACTGCTCAGGTGTTATGAGAGCCCAGGTTGCTCTGATAGTGGCCTTCAACTCTTCTGCGTTTTTGGGTCTGGCATTCTGCATCTTCCTTTTCACAATACCCCACAGATTTTCTATGGGGCTAAGGTCAGGGGAGTTGGCGGGCCAATTTAGAACAGAAATACCATGGTCCGTAAACCAGGCACGGGTAGATTTTGCGCTGTGTGCAGGCGCCAAGTCCTGTTGGAACTTGAAATCTCCATCTCCATAGAGCAGGTCAGCAGCAGGAAGCATGAAGTGCTCTAAAACTTCCTGGTAGACGGCTGCGTTGACCCTGGATCTCAGGAAACAGAGTGGACCGACACCAGCAGATGACATGGCACCCCAAACCATCACCCAACCATGCAAATTTTGCATTTCCTTTGGAAATCGAGGTCCCAGAGTCTGGAGGAAGACAGGAGAGGCACAGGATCCACGTTGCCTGAAGTCTAGTGTAAAGTTTCCACCATCAGTGATGGTTTGGGGTGCCATGTCATCTGCTGGTGTCGGTCCACTCTGTTTCCTGAGATCCAGGGTCAACGCAGCCGTCTACCAGCAAGTTTTAGAGCACTTCATGCTTCCTGCTGCTGACCTGCTCTATGGAGATGGAGATTTCAAGTTCCAACAGGACTTGGCACCTGCACACAGCGCAAAATCTACCCGTGCCTGGTTTACGGACCATGGTATTTCTGTTCTAAATTGGCCCGCCAACTCCCCTGACCTTAGCCCCATAGAAAATCTGTGGGGTATTGTGAAAAGGAAGATGCAGAATGCCAGACCCAAAAACGCAGAAGAGTTGAAGGCCACTATCAGAGCAACCTGGGCTCTCATAACACCTGAGCAGTGCCAGAAACTCATCGACTCCATGCCACGCCGCATTAACGCAGTAATTGAGGCAAAAGGAGCTCCAACCAAGTATTGAGTATTGTACATGCTCATATTTTTCATTTTCATACTTTTCAGTTGGCCAACATTTCTAAAAATCCCTTTTTTGTATTAGCCTTAAGTAATATTCTAATTTTGTGACACACGGAATTTTGGATTTTCATTTGTTGCCACTTCAAATCATCAAAATTAAATGAAATAAACATTTGAATGCATCAGTCTGTGTGCAATGAATAAATATAATGTACAAGTTACACCTTTTGAATGCAATTACTGAAATAAATCAAGTTTTTCAAAATATTCTAATTTACTGGCTTTTACCTGTAGGCCGGATCCCAGTCTTGTTAAGTCCATGTCTCAGAGACTCCAAGCCAGGCCTGGGCAATTATTTTGACTCAGGGGGGCCAAATGTAGAGAAAAAAATATGTCTGGGGGCCGGTATATCTATTTTTAGGAACACTAATACAAAACCTCACAATAAAGTCTGATTGAATGCTAAAAAAGTTATGACAGACTGCTTCAAAAAAATAGAATAGTATTTTCCCTTTTTTTACTGAATGACACACGCAGAATGTACATGAAAATATGCAGGATTTACAATATTAACTATGAACGATAAAACCCTGAATATTGACAACATATCATGCAAAAGCGCAGATTCCGAACCATTGAAAGAGTTAGTATAGTTGAAGACTTACGGTCATTTGAAAACATCACTACACATCAGCTACAGTTTCCATCTTAAAGATCTAAAAAAAATATCAGATTTTCTGGAAAACTAATACGAAACCTCACAATAATGTCTGATTGAATGCTAAAACGTTATGACAGACCGCCTTAAAATACGGAATGGAATTTAACATTTTTTTACTGAATGAGACACCCAGAATGTATATGAAAATAAATAATGTGGGATTTACAATATTAACTATGAACGATAAAACCCTGAATATTGACAACATATCATGCAAAAGCGCAGATTCCGAACCATTGAAAGAGTTAGTATAGTTGAAGACTTACTGTCATTTGAAAACATCACTACACATCAGCCACAGTTTCCATCTTAAAGATCTAAAAAAAATATCAGATTTTCAGGAAAACTAATACGAAACCTCACAATAATGTCTGATTGAATGCTAAAACGTTATGACAGACCGCCTTAAAATACGGAATGGAATTTTAAATTTTTTTTACTGAATGAGACACCCAGAATGTACATGAAAATAAATAATGTGGGATTTACAATATTAACTATGAACGATAAAACCCTGAATATTGACAACATATCATGCAAAAGCGCAGATTCCGAACCATTGAAAGAGTTAGTATAGTTGAAGACTTACGCTCATTTGAAAACATCACTACACATCAGCCACAGTTTCCATCTTAAAGATCTAAAAAAAATATCAGATTTTCAGGAAAACTAATACGAAACCTCACAATAATGTCTGATTGAATGCTAAAACGTTATGACAGACCGCCTTAAAATACGGAATGGAATTTTAAATTTTTTTACTGAATGAGACACCCAGAATGTACATGAAAATATGCAGGATTTACAATATTAACTATGAACGATAAAACCCTGAATATTGACAACATATCATGCAAAAGCGCAGATTCCAACCATTGAAAGAGTTAGTATAGTTGAAGACTTACGGTCATTTGAAAACATCACTACACATCAGCTACAGTTTCCATCTTAAAGATCTAAAAAAAATATCAGATTTTCTGGAAAACTAATACGAAACCTCACAATAATATCTGATTGAATGCTAAAACGTTATGACAGACCGCCTTAAAATACGGAATGGAATTTAAAAATTTTTTACTGAATGAGACACCCAGAATGTATATGAAAATAAATAATGTGGGATTTACAATATAACTATGAACGATAAAACCCTGAATATTGACAACATATCATGCAAAAGCGCAGATTCCGAACCATTGAAAGAGTTAGTATAGTTGAAGACTTACGGTCATTTGTAAATATTACTACACATCATAATGGCAGCTACAGTTTCCATCTTAAAGATCTAAAAAAATATCAGATTTTCAGGAAAACTAATACGAAACCTCACAATAATGTCTGATTGAATGCTAACACGTTATGACAGACCGCCTTAAAATACGGAATGGAATTTAACATTTTTTTACTGAATGAGACACCCAGAATGTATATGAAAATAAATAATGTGGGATTTACAATATTAACTATGAACGATAAAACCCTGAATATTGACAACATATCATGCAAAAGCGCAGATTCCAACCAATGAAAGAGTTAGTATAGTTGAAGACTTACGGTCATTTGTAAACATTACTACACATCATAATGGCAGCTACAGTTTCCATCTTAAAGATCTAAAAAAATATCAGATTTTCAGGAAAACTAATACGAAACCTCACAATAAAGTCTGATTGAATGCTAAAGAAGTTATGACAGACTGCTTCAAAAAAACAGAATGGTATTTTCCCTTTTTTTACTGAATGACACACGCAGAATGTACATGAAAATATGCAGGATTTACAATATTAACTATGAACGATAAAACCCTGAATATTGACAACATATCATGCAAAAGCGCAGATTCCGAACCATTGAAAGAGTTAGTATAGTTGAAGACTTACGGTCATTTGAAAACATCACTACACATCATAATGGCAGCCACAGTTTCCATCTTAAAGATCTAAAAAAAATATCAGATTTTCTGGAAAACTAATACGAAACCTCACAATAATGTCTGATTGAATGCTAAAACGTTATGACAGACCGCCTTAAAATACGGAATGGAATTTAACATTTTTTTACTGAATGAGACACCCAGAATGTACATGAAAATATGCAGGATTTACAATATTAACTATGAACGATAAAACCCTGAATATTGACAACATATCATGCAAAAGCGCAGATTCCGAACCATTGAAAGAGTTAGTATAGTTGAAGACTTACGGTCATTTGAAAACATCACTACACATCAGCCACAGTTTCCATCTTAAAGATCTAAAAAAATATCAGATTTTCAGGAAAACTAATACGAAACCTCACAATAATGTCTGATTGAATGCTAAAACGTTATGACAGACCGCCTTAAAATACGGAATGGAATTTAACATTTTTCTACTGAATGAGACACCCAGAATGTATATGAAAATAAATAATGTGGGATTTACAATATTAACTATGAACGATAAAACCCTGAATATTGACAACATATCATGCAAAAGCGCAGATTCCGAACCATTGAAAGAGTTAGTATAGTTGAAGACTTACGGTCATTTGTAAATATTACTACACATCATAATGGCAGCTACAGTTTCCATCTTAAAGATCTAAAAAAATATATCAGATTTTCTGGAAAACTAATACGAAACCTCACAATAATGTCTGATTGAATGCTAAAACGTTATGACAGACCGCCTTAAAATACGGAATGGAATTTTAAATTTTTTTTACTGAATGAGACACCCAGAATGTACATGAAAATATGCAGGATTTACAATATTAACTATGAACGATAAAACCCTGAATATTGACAACATATCATGCAAAAGCGCAGATTCCGAACCATTGAAAGAGTTAGTATAGTTGAAGACTTACGGTCATTTGTAAACATTACTACACATCATAATGGCAGCTACAGTTTCCATCTTAAAGATCTAAAAAAAATATCAGATTTTCAGGAAAACTAATACGAAACCTCACAATAATGTCTGATTGAATGCTAAAACGTTATGACAGACCGCCTTAAAATACGGAATGGAATTTAACATTTTTTTTACTGAATGAGACACCCAGAATGTATATGAAAATAAATAATGCGGGATTTACAATATTAACTATGAACGATAAAACCCTGAATATTGACAACATATCATGCAAAAGCGCAGATTCCGAACCATTGAAAGAGTTAGTATAGTTGAAGACTTACGGTCATTTGTAAACATTACTACACATCATAATGGCAGCTACAGTTTCCATCTTAAAGATCTAAAAAAATATCAGATTTTCAGGAAAACTAATACGAAACCTCACAATAATGTCTGATTGAATGCTAAAACGTTATGACAGACCGCCTTAAAATACGGAATGGAATTTAATATTTTTTTACTGAATGAGACACCCAGAATGTATATGAAAATAAATAATGTGGGATTTACAATATTAACTATGAACGATAAAACCCTGAATATTGACAACATATCATGCAAAAGCGCAAATTCCGAACCATTGAAAGAGTTAGTATAGTTGAAGACTTACGGTCATTTGAAAACATCACTACACATCAGCCACAGTTTCCATCTTAAAGATCTAAAAAAATATCAGATTTTCAGGAAAACTAATACGAAACCTCACAATAATGTCTGATTGAATGCTAAAACGTTTTGACAGACCGCCTTAAAATACGGAATGGAATTTAACATTTTTTTTACTGAATGAGACACCCAGAATGTATATGAAAATAAATAATGTGGGATTTACAATATTAACTATGAACGATAAAACCCTGAATATTGACAACATATCATGCAAAAGCGCAGATTCCAACCATTGAAAGAGTTAGTATAGTTGAAGACTTCCGGTCATTTGAAAACATCACTACACATCAGCCACAGCTTCCATCTTAAAGATCTAAAAAAATATCAGATTTTCAGGAAAACTAATACGAAACCTCACAATAATGTCTGATTGAATGCTAAAACGTTATGACAGACCGCCTTAAAATACGGAATGGAATTTAACATTTTTTTACTGAATGAGACACCCAGAATGTATATGAAAATAAATAATGTGGGATTTACAATATTAACTATGAACGATAAAACCCTGAATATTGACAACATATCATGCAAAAGCGCAGATTCCGAACCATTGAAAGAGTTAGTATAGTTGAAGACTTACGCTCATTTGTAAATATTACTACACATCATAATGGCAGCTACAGTTTCCATCTTAAAGATCTAAAAAAAATATCAGATTTTCAGGAAAACTAATACGAAACCTCACAATAATGTCTGATTGAATGCTAAAACGTTATGACAGACCGCCTTAAAATACGGAATGGAATTTAACATTTTTTTACTGAATGAGACACCCAGAATGTATATGAAAATAAATAATGTGGGATTTACAATATTAACTATGAACGATAAAACCCTGAATATTGACAACATATTATGCAAAAGCGCAGATTCCGAACCATTGAAAGAGTTAGTATAGTTGAAGACTTACGGTCATTTGAAAACATCACTACACATCATAATGGCAGCCACAGTTTCCATCTTAAAGATCTAAAAAAAATATCAGATTTTCTGGAAAACTAATACGAAACCTCACAATAATGTCTGATTGAATGCTAAAACGTTATGACAGACCGCCTTAAAATACGGAATGGAATTTAACATTTTTTTACTGAATGAGACACCCAGAATGTACATGAAAATATGCAGGATTTACAATATTAACTATGAACGATAAAACCCTGAATATTGACAACATATCATGCAAAAGTGCAGATTCCGAACCATTGAAAGAGTTAGTATAGTTGAAGACTTACGGTCATTTGTAAACATTACTACACATCATAATGGCAGCTACAGTTTCCATCTTAAAGATCTAAAAAAATATCAGATTTTCAGGAAAACTAATACGAAACCTCACAATAAAGTCTGATTGAATGCTAAAGAAGTTATGACAGACTGCTTCAAAAAAACAGAATGGTATTTTCCCTTTTTTTACTGAATGACACACGCAGAATGTACATGAAAATATGCAGGATTTACAATATTAACTATGAACGATAAAACCCTGAATATTGACAACATATTATGCAAAAGCGCAGATTCCGAACCATTGAAAGAGTTAGTATAGTTGAAGACTTACGCTCATTTGAAAACATCACTACACATCAGCTACAGCTTCCACCTTAAAGATCTAAAAAAAAAATCAGATTTTCCGGAAAACTAATACGAAACCTCACAATAATGTCTGATTGAATGCTAAAACGTTATGACAGACCGCCTTAAAATACGGAATGGAATTTAACATTTTTTTACTGAATGAGACACCCAGAATGTATATGAAAATAAATAATGTGGGATTTACAATATTAACTATGAACGATAAAACCCTGAATATTGACAACATATCATGCAAAAGCGCAGATTCCGAACCATTGAAAGAGTTAGTATAGTTGAAGACTTACGGTCATTTGTAAACATTACTACACATCATAATGGCAGCTACAGTTTCCATCTTAAAGATCTAAAAAAATATCAGATTTTCAGGAAAACTAATACGAAACCTCACAATAATGTCTGATTGAATGCTAAAACGTTATGACAGACCGCCTTAAAATACGGAATGGAATTTAACATTTTTTTACTGAATGAGACACCCAGAATGTATATGAAAATAAATAATGTGGGATTTACAATATTAACTATGAACGATAAAACCCTGAATATTGACAACATATCATGCAAAAGCGCAGATTCCGAACCATTGAAAGAGTTAGTATAGTTGAAGACTTACGGTCATTTGAAAACATCACTACACATCAGCCACAGTTTCCATCTTAAAGATCTAAAAAAAATATCAGATTTTCAGGAAAATTAATACGAAACCTCACAATAATGTCTGATTGAATGCTAAAACGTTATGACAGACCGCCTTAAAATACGGAATGGAATTTAAAAAAATTTTTACTGAATGAGACACCCAGAATGTATATGAAAATAAATAATGTGGGATTTACAATATTAACTATGAACGATAAAACACTGAATATTGACAACATATCATGCAAAAGCGCAGATTCCGAACCATTGAAAGAGTTAGTATAGTTGAAGACTTACGGTCATTTGTAAATATTACTACACATCATAATGGCAGCTACAGTTTCCATCTTAAAGATCTAAAAAAAAAATCAGATTTTCAGGAAAACTAATACGAAACCTCACAATAATGTCTGATTGAATGCTAAAACGTTATGACAGACCGCCTTAAAATACGGAATGGAATTTAACATTTTTTTACTGAATGAGACACCCAGAATGTATATGAAAATAAATAATGTGGGATTTACAATATTAACTATGAACGATAAAACCCTGAATATTGACAACATATCATGCAAAAGCGCAGATTCCAACCATTGAAAGAGTTAGTATAGTTGAAGACTTACGGTCATTTGAAAACATCACTACACATCAGCCACAGTTTCCATCTTAAAGATCTAAAAAAATATCAGATTTTCAGGAAAACTAATACGAAACCTCACAATAATGTCTGATTGAATGCTAAAACGTTATGACAGACCGCCTTAAAATACGGAATGGAATTTAACATTTTTTTACTGAATGAGACACCCAGAATGTATATGAAAATAAATAATGTGGGATTTACAATATTAACTATGAACGATAAAACCCTGAATATTGACAACATATCATGCAAAAGCGCAGATTCCAACCATTGAAAGAGTTAGTATAGTTGAAGACTTACGGTCATTTGAAAACATCACTACACATCAGCTACAGTTTCCATCTTAAAGATCTAAAAAATATATCAGATTTTCTGGAAAACTAATACGAAACCTCACAATAATGTCTGATTGAATGCTAAAACGTTATGACAGACCGCCTTAAAATACGGAATGGAATTTAAAAATTTTTTTACTGAATGAGACACCCAGAATGTACATGAAAATAAATAATGTGGGATTTACAATATTAACTATGAACAATCTTCTTCTTCTTTGGCAGCTTAGTCACAGATGACCATGCTAATTTACGCTCTTGTGTCAGACACTTATTTCAATTTGGTGTTTATTTTTTTTATTTAATTTATTTTAAATGTTTTAAATTTTGTAATGGTACTTTAATTTTTATTAAGTTTATTTATTTATTTTTTTTAATTTAAATCGTTTTGTCATCCTGTTTTAGTCAAATATTAGTAATATCTTTTCAGTTTTAATGAGTGTTTTAATTATACAATGCACATATTTAATTATAATTTTCACATTTTAACTTGATGTTTTGTTGATACGGTACATTCATGTTTGTTGACAACGCCTAGCATGACTGTACAAGCCAATTCTTGAGTGACAGTCCCTGTTGCACTTAGTGCAAACATGTGTAGAGACTTCCTCCCGCTCCTGCTGTGCGATGGTATTTGCAGTACGTTTCCTCCTGTCTCTCTTCTCCTCTGCGAGCTGGCCTCTCCTCAAATCAGCCTCTGCGATACCCCGTCTCACCGCTTGACGCCAGACATTTCGGTTTTCCGCCTGTATCTCCCAGCTGTCTAGAGGAATATTACACGCCTTCTATGAACAATAAAACACTGAATATTGACAACATATTAACGTCACACCCCCTCTCCATCCACATATTTTACAATCAACCGAAATGCAACAAAAATGCAACAAACACAGCGGAATATGAACGCGAAGGGTAAAAATCGTTCTTAAATATCGAGAAAAAAAATTGGGGGGAATGTCCGGCGGGCCAGATTGAAAAGCTTAACGGGCCGCATGTGGCCCCCGGGACTTAATTTGCCCAGGTCTGCTCCAAGCTCTTATAAAAGCCCGAGGTGGTGCAACAAAATACAGTCCAACCTGTCTATAGTGACCACTATAGATAGTGACCCCCCCCAAGTACCACCTCAGAAAACGCTTGGCTCTCCAAGTAACACCGTAATGACCAACATTACTATACAGTAGCGCAGTAGGCCTAAGTATTCATTAAAAAAAAAAAAAAAAAAAAAAAAAAAACTCAGAGGTTTTATTTAACAAGTATGTTTATTAGGGCCGTCATTTTTTGGCCACCACACATTTCGATTCTTGATTCAGAATTGATTCTCGATTCAAAATCAATACTTTTTTTTTAGGAACATTGGGTGCCAGTTGAATGATTAAAGGGGAACATTATCACCAGACCTATGTAAGCGTCAATATATACCTTGATGTTGCAGAAAAAAGATCCTATATTTTTTTAACCGATTTCCGAACTCTAAATGGGTGAATTTTGGCGAATTAAACGCCTTTCTATTATTCGCTCTCGGAGCGATGACATCACAACGTGACGTCACATCGGGAAGCAATCCACCATTTTCTCAAACACCGAGTCAAATCAGCTCTGTTATTTTCCGTTTTTTCGACTGTTTTCCGTACCTCGGAGACATCATGCCTCGTCGGTGTGTTGTCGGAGGGTGTAACAACACGAACAGGGACGGATTCAAGTTGCACCAGTGGCCCAAAGATGCGAAAGTGGCAAGAAATTGGACGTTTGTTCCGCACACTTTACCGACGAAAGCTATGCTACGACAGAGACGGCAAGAATGTGTGGATATCCTGCGACACTCAAAGCAGATGCATTTCCAACGATAAAGTCAAAGAAATCTGCCGCCAGACCCCCATTGAATCTGCTGGAGTGTGTGAGCAATTCAGGGACAAAGGTCCTCGGTAGCACGGCAAGCAATGGCGGAAGTTTGTTCCCGCAGACGAGCGAGCTAAACCCCCTGGATGTCTTGGCTCACACCGTCCTTTATGCCACCGAAGATGATCAAGAGAAGAATATCGACCCTAGCTTCCCTGGCCTGCTGACATCAACTCCAAAACTGGACAGATCAGCTTTCAGGAAAAGAGAGCGGATGAGGGTATGTCTACAGAATATATTAATTGATGAAAACTGGGCTGTCTGCACTCTCAAAGTGCATGTTGTTGCCAAATGTATTTCATATGCTGTAAACCTAGTTCATAGTTGTTAGTTTCCTTTAATGCCAAACAAACACATACCAATCGTTGGTTAGAAGGCGATCGCCGAATTCGTCCTCGCTTTCTCCCGTGTCGCTGGCTGTCGTGTCGTTTTCGTCGGTTTCGCTTGCATACGGTTCAAACCGATATGGCTCAATAGCTTCAGTTTCTTCTTCAATTTCGTTTTCGCTACCTGCCTCCACACTACAACCATCCGTTTCAATACATGCGTAATCTGTTGAATCGCTTAAGCCGCTGAAATCCGAGTCTGAATCCGAGCTAATGTCGCTATAGCTTGCTGTTCTATGCGCCATGTTTGTTTGTGTTGGCATCACTATGTGACGTCACAGGAAAATGGACGGGTGTATATAACGATGGTTAAAATCAGGCACTTTGAAGCTTTTTTTAGGGATATTGCGTGATGGGTAAAATTTTAAAAAAAAACTTCGAAAAATAAAATAAGCCACTGGGAACTGATTTTTAATGGTTTTAACCCTTCTGAAATTGTGATAATGTTCCCCTTTAAATACATTCCTGCATAAAATAGATAAACGGCAACAATATGATTTGCCTGCGTTGTTGGACAGGACACATTGGAAAAAAAAAATTAAATTAAAAAATATATATTTATATGTATATTTTTTTTAATCTATTAAAAACACATTATTTTATTTTACGAAAGCCTGGAAATAATATGCGTTAATAAAAATCTCAATCTTTTCTTACGAAATATATTCGTTCTTTCCCTTTTGACATTAAAAAATCATGTACTGCAGGCAATTGCATGTCTTTTAAAATTCAATGTTATCAAAATTTAAAAATATTATATTATCATTTATTCCAAAAATATTTTTTGTTAAAGTAAAGATAAACGCTGCACTTAAATATCTGCTTGATTTATGATTTCAAAACAAATTATCAATCAAATTGTAGACTGAAAAATTGACAATAGATTTTACGGTAAATTTCCACCGACTGAGTTTTTTTCCGCATACAGTAAGGCATTAAAAAACAAACAAAACAAAAACATTAAAAGAAGATTTTACAGTAAAAAAAAAACAACAACTGGCAGCTTTGTTGCTTGAATTATACCGCTAAAAACAGTGCTATTGTTTCTCCATTCCATTCTATTTATAAAAATGTTTTATGTGCTGTAAAAAAAAAAAAAAAGCTGCCAGTTTTTAAAGTAAAGTTTCTATGGGTTTTTTTGCAGCTTATTTAAAAAAATATATTGGTAATGAATTACATATATATTCATATATTACTCATTGTTAAAAGGGGCCCTCATAACTGCGATGTGGCCCTAAATGAAAACCAATGTGACACCCCTGTATTAAATGACTAAGAATCGCGATTAATCTGAAAATCGCCCTAATATCTAATATATTTTGCCACTGTGACATTACACGCGCTTTGAACAGTAACACTGTGTTTGACTATTTAATCAAGTAAATTAGATGGAGACGCTCGTGTTGAGCATCACTGTTGTAAAGAATATAAACGACAATAGCAAGTAACAATGTGATGTAAGCAAGTTAACTTTGTTGAGTTAATGAATAAAAGGGTGCTCGCTTGCTGATTGGCTAATTGACGGAAACTAACCGATACCAGGAAGGAAGATGACTTTGTTTGTTTGTGTGGGCGTGTGTGTGTGTGTGTGTGTGTGTGTGTGCGTGTGTGTGTGTGTGTGTGTGTGTGTGTGTGTGTGTGTGTGTGCGCGTGTGTGTGTGTGTGTGTGTGTTCTTGTATTTCTACCCTTCTTGAGACATCAACAAGGAAAAGTAGCTTCCATATGAGGAGGTGTGAACAAGTGATGACATAAATCATGGTCCCAATACGGAAAACCATTGCATCTAATAGAGAATGTCTCATTTGCACCAGGGATGTCCGATAATGGCTTTTTTGCCGATATCCGATATTCCAATATTGTCCAACTTTTAATTACCGATACAGATATCAACCGATACCGATATATACAGTGGTGGAATTAACACATTGGTATGCCTAATTTGGACAACCAGGTATGGTGAAGATAAGGTACTTTAAAAAAAAAAAGATAAATAAATTAAAAACATTTTCTTGTATAAAAAAAGAAAGTAAAACAATATAAAAACAGTTACATAGAAACTAGTAATTAATGAAAATGAGTAAAATTAACTGTTAAAGGTTAGTACTATTAGTGGACCAGCAGCACGCACAATCATGTGTGCTTACGGACTGTATCCCTTGCAGACTGTATTGATATATATTGATATATAATGTAGGAACTAGAATATTAATAACAGAAAGAAACAACCCTTTTGTGTGAATGAGTGTAAATGGGGGAGGGTTTTTTTTTGTGTTGGTGCACTAATTGTAAGTGTATCTTGTGTTTTTTAATGTTGATTTAATTAAAAAAACAAAAAAAAACAACAACAAAAAAACGATACCGATAAAAAAACAAAACGCTACCGATAATTTCCGATATTACATTTTAAAGCATTTATCGACCGATAATATCGGCAGGCCGATATTATCGGACATCTCTAATTTGCACCCCTGATGGTGAAATCTATCAAAATGAGGGTGGTCCCAAAAAGGAGGGATTTTTCAAATTGACTGTGTGTCGGTTTTAAAAGTGCTCCCCCTCTGGTCAACATATGAAATAACAAGTGTGTGTAAAAATTTGAGGCGCTCCCCCTCTGGTCAACATATGTAATGACAAGTGTGTGTAAAAAATTGAAATGCGTTTCTTTTGGCCAAAATTAATTAAAAAGATATATTATTATATTGCCAAAATTAAAAGTTTTTCTTGTGAAATTGTGACCTATTTCTTGTGAAATTCCAACTCGTTTTTCACAACAAGCTTTTTTACATTTGCATAGTATGTATATATTATTAATGTTATAAATACACATCTTTATATATCTAGAAAGGCTGGTCCTAAAGAGGTAGGCATTTTTCATAGGTCTCAAGAAGATAACAAATACAAGACTGTGTGTGTTTGTGTGTGTGTGTGTGTGTGTGTGTGTGTGTGTGTGTGTGTGTGTGTGTGTGTGTGTGTGTGTGTGTGTGTTCTTGTATTTCTACCGTTCTTGAGACATCAACAAGGAAAAGTAGCTTCCATATGAGGAGGTGTGAACAAGTGATGACATAAATCATGGTCCCAATACGGAAAAGCATTGCATCTAATAGAGAATGTCTCATTTGCACCAGGGATGTCCGATAATGGCTTTTTTGCCGATATCCGATATTCCAATATTGTCCAACTTTTAATTACCGATACCGATATCAACCGATACCGATATATGCAGTCGTGGAATTAACTCATTATTATACCTAATTTGGACAACCAGGTATGGTGAAGATAAGGTCCTTTTTAAAAAAATATGTAAAATAAAATAAGATAAATACATTAAAAACATGTTCTTGAATAAAAAAGAAAGTAAAACAATATAAAAACAGTTACATAGAAACTAGTAATTAATGAAAATGAGTAAAATTAAGTGTTAAAGGTTAGTACTATTAGTGGACCAGCAGCACGCACAATCATGTGTGCTTACGGACTGTATCCCTTGCAGACTGTATTGATATATATTGATATATAATGTAGGAACCACAATATTAATAACAGAAAGAAACAACCCTTTTGTGTGAATGAGTGTAAATGGGGGAGGGAGGTTTTTTGGGTTGGTGCACTAATTGTAAGTGTATCTTGTGTTTTTTATGTTGATTTAATTAAAAAATTTAAAAAATAAAAATAAAAAATAAAAACGATACCGATTAAAAAGAAAAACCATACCGATAATTTCCGATATTACATTTTAAAGCATTTATCGGACATCTCTAATTTGCACCCCTGATGGTGAAATCTATCAAAATGAGGGTGGACCCAAAAAGGAGGGATTTTTCAAATTGGCTGTCTGTCGGTTTTAAAAGGGCTCCCCCTCTGGTCAACATATGAAATAACAAGTGTGTGTAAAAAATTTGAGGCGCTCCCCCTCTGGCCAACGTATGTCCATGATTACAAGTATCTAGGCACAATTTTAGACGATAAATTGACCTTTGATGCCAACACTGACCGTATTTGTAAGAAGGCCAATCAGAGGCTGTTTTTCTTGAGGAGACTGAGGGGCTTTCAGGTTGATAGGACACTGATGAGGATGTTCTATTCATCTTGTATTGAATCTATTTGAACTTATTCCATCACTTCCTGGTTTGGTAACCTCAGTGTGGCCAATAAAAATAGATTGGGTGGTATAATCAAGGTGTGCCGAAAGACCATAGGCACTACCTTGAACCCCCTGAACCAGATCTATCAGACCAGAGTCATCCAGAAGGCAAAGGCAATTCTGGTCAACCCTCAGAACCCTCTCTTCTCAGAGTTTAGAGTCTTACCCTCAGGATGCAGGTACGCCCCTACTAATAGAAAAGCCAAAAACAACAGATACATAAGATCCTCTGTTCCCTCAGCTGTTGCCTTTATAAATGAGCTTCTTAAACAAGCTTAGCTGCTATGCAGTCACTTTAGTGGGAAGCGACGTGTGATGATTAGTTTTTATTGTTTTACAAATGTTTTTAGTTTTTAGTTTTTAGCTCATCGCTTTCATGATGGTTTGTATGTTGTATGTATTTTATGTATTTGTGCCTTGTTTTATTGTTGTACCTTGTTTTTACTGTTGTACTTCGTTTTTACTGTTGCACCTTGTTTTTTACTGTTGTACCTTGTTTTTTAATGACTACTGCTGCAAACCAAATTGCCCCTCGGGGACAATAAAGATTTTCTAAGTCTAAGTCTAATGACAAGTGTGTGTAAAAAATTGAAATGCGCCCCTTTTGGTCAAAATGTATCAAAAAAATAAAATAAATATGTTTATAGAGACATACTGTAATAACTTGAAGTAATAATGAAGATTAAAAACCAATTACAAACAAAAAATAAAAATGAACTAAAAGTAATCTTTTTCTCACAATGTGTTGACTTGTTTCTTATAAAATTGGGATCAATTTCTCATATTCTTTCTGTTTCTGTAATATTGCAATATTTTCTCGTAAAATTATTACTTTTTTATGTGAAATTATTCCTTTTTAATGCAAAATTCTGACTTTTATCACAATGTAGCCAATATTTTTGTTGTCCTTGTAAAATAGTGAATTTTTTTGAGTAAAATATGACTTTTGTCATAATTTTGCCGAGTAAAATTCCGATTATTTTTTATAATATTGCCCAAAAAAAAATTTTTTCTTATAAAATTGTAAACTTACGACTCTTTTCATAAATTACCAAAATGTTAAGCTTTTCCTTGTAAAATTGCGACTGTTATTGAGTAAAATTCTAACTTTTATCATAATATTGACAAAGTTTTTCTTGTGAAATTGTGACCTTTTTCTTGTGAAATTCCAACTCATTTTTCAAAACAACCTTTTTTATATTTGCATAGTATGTATATATTATTAATGTTGTAAATACACATCTTTATATATCTAGAAAGGCTGGTCCTAAAGAGGTAGGCATCATTCGGAGGTCTCAAGAATGTAACAAATACAAGAATGTGTGTGTGTTTAATTAGAGCGCGTTAAATTATTACTTTTTATTGCAAAATGCTGACATTTGTCATATAAAATTCTGACTTTTATCACAATGTAGCCAATATTTTTGTTATCCTTGTAAAATAGTGACATTTTTTGAGTAAAATATGAGTTTTGTCGTAATTTTGCCGAGTAAAATTCCGATTATGTTTTATAATATTGCCCCCAAAAAATATTTTTCTTATAAAATTGTGACTTTTGTCGAGTAAAATTACGACTCTTTTCATAAAATTGCCAAAATGTTAAGCTTTTTCTTGTAAAATTGCGACTGTTATTGAGTAACATTCCAACTTTTATCACAATATTGCACAAATGTTCAGTTTTTCTAGTGAAATTTCAACTTGCGTTGAGTTAAATTACGATTTATATTATAATACTGCCAAAATTCTGAGTTTTTCTTGTGAAATGGTGACCTTTTTCTTGTGAAATTCCAACTCATTTTTCACAACAAGCTTTTTTATATTTGCATAGTATGTATATATTATTAATGTTGTAAATACACTTCTTTATATATCTAGAAAGGCTGGTCCTAAAGAGGTAGGCATTTTTCATAGGTCTCAAGAAGGTAACAAATACAAGACTGTGTGTGTGTGTGTGTGTGTGTGTGTGTGTGTGTGTGTGTGTGTGTGTGTGTGTGTGTGTGTGTGTGTGTGTGTGTTCTTGTATTTCTACCCTTCTTGAGACATTAACAAGGAAAAGTAGCTTCCATATGAGGAGGTGTGAACAAGTGATGACATAAATCATGGTCCCAATACAGAAAACCATTGCATCTAATTTGCACCCCTGGTGGTGAAATCTATCAAAATGAGGGTGGTCCCAAAAAGGAGGGATTTTTCAAATTGGCTGTGTGTCGGTTTTAAAAGTGCGCACCCTCTGGTCAACATATGAAATAACAAGTGTGTGTAAGAAATTTAAATGTGCCCCCTTTGGCCAAAATTTATTTAAAAAAATACAGTAAATATGTATATAGAGACATACTGTAATAACTTGAAGTAAATAATTAATATTAAAAACCAATTACAAAAATTTTTTAAAAGAATTAACTAAAAGCAGTCTTTTTCTCACAATGTGTCGACTTTGTTCCTATAAAATTGGGAACAATTTCTCATATCCTTTCCGTTTCTGTAATATTGCAATATTTTCTTGTAAAATGATTACTTTTTTTATGTTAAATTATTACTTTTTAATGCAAAATGGTGACATTTGTCATATAAAATTCAGACTTTTATCACAATGTAGCCAATATTTTTGTTGTTTTTGTAAAATAGTGAAATTTTTTGAGTAAAATATGACTTTTGTCGTAATTTTGCCGAGTAAAATTCAGATTATTTTTTTATAATATTGCCAAAAAAAAAATTTTTTTCTTATAAAATTGTGACTTTTGTCGAGTAAAATGACGACTCTTTTCATAAAATTGCCAACATGTTAAGCTTTTTCTTGTAAAATTGTGACTGTTATTAAGTAAAATTCCAGCTTTTATCATAATATTGCACAATATTGCGTTGAGTAAAATTACGACTTATATTAAAAAACTGCCAAAATTCTGAGTTTTTCTTGTGAAATGGTGACCTTTTTCTTGTGAAATTCCAACTCATTTTTCACAACAAGCTTTTTTACATTTGCATAGTATGTATATATTATTAATGTTGTAAATACACTTCTTTATATATCTAGAAAGGCTGGTCCTAAAGAGGTAGGCATTTTTCGGAGGTCTCAAGAAGGTAACAAATACAAGACTGTGTGTGTGTGTGTGTGTGTGTGTGTGTGTGTGTGTGTGTGTGTGTGTGTGTGTGTGTGTGTGTGTGTGTGTGTGTGTGTTCTTGTATTTCTACCCTTCTTGAGACACCAACAAGGAAAAGTACCTTCCATATGAGGAGGTGTGAACAAGTGATGACATAAATCATGGTCCCAGTACAGAAAAGCATTGCATCTAATAGAGAATGTCTCATTTGCACCCCTGGTGGTGAAATCTATCAAAATGAGGGGGGTCCCAAAAAGGAGGGATTTTTCAAATTGGCTTTGTGTCGGTTTCAAAAGTGCTCCCCTTCTGGTCAACATATGAAATAACAAGTGTGTGTAAGAAATTTAAATGTGCCCCCTTTGGCCAAAATGTATTTAAAAAAATACAATAAATATGTATATAGACACATACTGTAATAACTTGAAGTAAATAATGAATATTAAAAACCAATTACAAAAAAATAAAAAATAATTAACTAAAAGCAGTTTTTTTCTCACAATGTGTCGACTTTGTTCTTATAAAATTGGGAACAATTTCTCATATCCTTTCCATTTCTGTAATATTGCAATATTTTCTCGTAAAATGATTACTTTTTTTATGTTAAATTATTACTTTATAATGCAAAATGCTGACATTTGTCATATAAAATTCTGACTTTTATCACAATGTAGCCAATATTTTTGTTATCCTTGTAAAATTGTGAATTTTTTGGGGTAAAATATGACTTTTTTCGTAATTTTGCTGAGTAAAATTCGGATTATTTTTTATAATATTGCCCCAAAAAATTATTTTTCTTATAAAATTGTGACTTTTGTCGAGTAAAATTACGACTCTTTTCATAAAATTGCCAAAATGTTAAGCTTTTTCTTGTAAAATTGCGACTGTGATTAAGTAAAATTCCAGCTTTTATCATAATATTGCACAAATGTTCAGTTTTTCTTGTGAAATTTCGACTTGCGTTGAGTAAAATTACAACTTTTATTATAATACTGCCAAAATTCTTAGTTTTTCTTGTGAAATGGTGACCTTTTTCTTGTGAAATTCCAACTCATTTTTCACAACAAGCTTTTTTATATTTGCATAGTATGTATATATTATTAATGTTGTAAATACACATCTTTATATATCTAGAAAGGCTGGTCCTAAAGAGGGAGGCATTTTTCGCGTGTGTGTGTGTGTGTGTGTGTGTGTGTGTGTGTGTGTGTGTGTGTGTGTGTGTGTGTGTGTGTGTGTGTGTGTGTGTGTGTTCTTGTATTTCTACCTTTCTTGAGACATCACAAGGAAAAGTAGCTTCCATATGAGGAGGTGTGAACAAGTGATGACATAAATCATGGTCCCAATACAGAAAAGCATTGCATCTAATAGAGAATGTCTCATTTGCACCCCTGGTGGTGAAATCTATCAAAATGAGGGTGGTCCCAAAAAGGAGGGGTTTTTCAAATTGGCTTTGTGTCGGTTTCAAAAGTGCGCACCCTCTGGTCAACATATGAAATAACAAGTGTGTGTAAGAAATTTAAATGTGTCCCCTTTGGCCAAAATTAATTAAAAAAATAAAATAAATATGTTTATAGAGACATACTGTAATAACTTGAAGTAAATAATGAAGATTAAAAACCAATTACAAACAAAACATAAAAATGAACTAAAAGTAATCTTTTTCTCACAATGTGTTGACTTGTTTCTTATAAAATTGGGAACAATTTCTCATATTCTTTCTGTTTCTGTAATATTG